>NC_090187.1:34645569-34945569 GCF_024679245.1 Pseudorasbora parva | reverse complement strand
ATCCAAGGGCGCCAATTTATAAGAATGATAAAGGACAAAAAGTGTCCTTGTCTGTCTCTCTCTTTCTATCTCACACACACACTCTCTCTCTCTCTCCCTCTCTTTTTCTCACTCTCATTCTCTCAGGAGGAGTCATGGGGCTGGTACGGGCCTACCCATTAGCCCTGCCTGTGCTGGCTGTTCTGGGCCTCATTATCAGCGCATGGAGCCTCAACCCAGATGACCCCAATGTCTGCAGTCACTGGGAGAGGTGAGAGAGGGCCACTCTCCTGTGTTAAACTCCGTTTTACCTTCCATTTCTCCATTACAGGATTCACACAGCATAGTTATTCCTCTTCAACATGCTAGAATGATATTTTGGATTAATGAATGATGAAAAGAGGATTGAAATTTTAACAATGCAGTGAATTAGGCTTATGTGATTGATTGCTCAAAATTAAAGTTTATTTATTTATTTAATTAATTAATACATTGTGTGGATACTTAATAATAATAATAATAGACCCTTTTCACAGACTGTGCTGTCGATTTTCCACAGTTATTAATACTGTAAATCTTTTTGTTATAAATGTACATTTATAACACTATACTTTTGTGCTATATTACCATGGCATTACATTCAAGATAAATAGTTAACGCTGCATTTTGGATGTTTCTAACACAACGGCTGAATCAGTGATGGCAGAACAATCTTTCTGTCTTCTGACCACCATAATCGATCTCTCAATGATTTTTTTCCTCCTTGGGAAAGTCATAGAATCACTATTTAATAATCTATTATTATAATCTTAATAATAGATTAATTTTTAATTTGCCATTAGAGCAAATGGGAAAGTAAAATATATTTGTTGTATATTTGTTTCCATTCACCACTATAACAGTTTACTGGAAGTGTGAAAAACTAGTACTAATACTACCCAGCAAGCAATAGCTGTCATTTCACCTTTTCGGTTAACTATAGACCCGATATAGTCAGGCTAAACTTCTAACCACTTCCTGTCTTTTGCCAAAATAACTTGCGACATGTATGATATTCCATCATGTAAGCAAAGTCAACAGTGATTTCATGGTTTGGTTTACTTTCTTTGACATGTTCATGTTCTCAATGACTAGTCTATTGTTAAATCTAACTTTATCAGTATGAATATAAACAAATAAGATGTCTTTTAGTACTCACTATCAAGCTAGAATACCGATACTGGTAAAGTTTAAAATATATTTTTGTTTGATTCGGTAACGAGCTAGTTATATTTATAAGGCAAAGCTAAAAACGAGTTACATCAGTTATACTGCTGTGATAAAGATGAATTTCGTGTAAGATTCATAACATATACGGTGTTTTGCATGTAAGAGTTTCCATGATGAAAGCATTGTTGATTAGTAGTAGCTAAAGCTAACTTAGTTCTAAAAAAAGTTCCTGGATGCGGTGTACTAGCTTTTACACATGCATTTTGTCATCTAAAATTAAATTTTGCGAAAATTCAACACAACAGCGATCAACTTGAGCTAAGCATATTGGGTATTTATCATCTCTACTAATGGCTATTGTAACTTTATGCTAAGCAATGTTATGTTAGCTATATTAGGCAGCTACATGTGCTAGTGATACATGCTTCATGAAAACATAAACCAAAAAAATGTATAATTAAAATGAAAGATTACCTGTCCAACAGAAATACAGCCAGCAAGGAGTCGGTTTTCAGCCCCTTGAGCCTCAGTTCTCGCCATCGTTGGAAAAGCCACTCCGATATTTACTCGCGTTTGATTTCTTTGTTAATCCAAAGACTTTTTGTGCATTGCCTTTTCTTGTACTGTCTTCCTTTTTTTGCATTGTTTGCCTTCGCTGACTGCAAAACCCGGTACTGTGAATTTTGAATGCTTTTGCTCTTCCTAGCAGTGCACGCATGTGGGCTGAACCTGTAGCAAAGGTTGGTAGCTATGGTAGCGAGAGAGAGTGACAGTCGCTCAAGCCAATCACTTGTTTTGGCCCAAACGAAAATAGTGAGCGGTGTTTATTGCAGTTAAAGAAATCTAGTCACTCAATTGTTATACTCTCTTTTTCAGAGTACTTACATTTTAATTATGTATTGACATATAAAGAAAGTTTAAACAAATTTGGACAAAGTATTTTAGATCATTCTTAACTACCCTACCTTTAATAGTAAGTATTATTATTATTATTACATTTAAACATTTTAAAAACAATGTTGTGATACTGCTCACAGGCTACCTGCTATTTTTTTTTTTTAAAGTAGCTAGCTAAACTATAAACTTTGACCATCTCAGTTAGGATTACTGCATCCAACTTGAAATTATATATTTACAATAAGGCAGCGGCTATTTGCACTTAATTAATCAATCAGATTAATATATTGATAAGTGATATATTCTATATTTACACCATATAAAGTTGCAGTTCTTTGTAATATAAACATTATTTGAACAAAACCGTGATAGTAACCATGATCATTTGGGTCACTATAATCGTGATGTTAAATTTCCATACCGTTTTAATCCTAATCGTGACAAAACAATGATCCATTAGCCTTAGGCTTTACTGATTGCACCACTGAGGATGTTGAAATATGGGCGTTTTTTTAAAAATTTTGTTTGGCACAGCCAGGCATTGTTAGGTGGAGCTAGTGCGAATAGCACTTGCCAATAAGGCACGCTATTTGCACTTAGTGTGAACAGACACTCCGTTACAATAAATACAACTCATAAAACTAGAATACACCCTAAATCATGTAATTAAGTTACTTTTTACTTTACTTTTTTACTTTACTACTCTTTACTTTTTACTTTCATGTAATTAAGTTACTTTTTTTGTAATTAATTAATATATTTGAACAGTCCAAACAAACTGATCTCTGTACTTGGACTTTACTATGCTACATCTGGCAGAGAGGACTGTTTAAGAGTGCATTTGATTTCTGACTTCTGTTCTGATAAGTGTCTATCTATGCAGTGCCAATAGAATGTGAAAATGTGATTATGATATGTTTTGAGAACAATCACTACTTGCTCGAAAAAAATGCTTATTACAGGGAAAAAATGGCACCATTTTGAAAATAGATGAGCTTCAGAAAAATGTGTTCAAGATAGTAGTGTTGCTACTTACTAGGTGAGACCCCATCAGTGATTGTATGTCTTCTGAGATAAAAAGCTATTCAAAATGGATACTTGTCAGAATATTACATATCGGAGGATTTGTTGTGTTGGTGATACATAATCCTTGAATTGATACTTGATGAAAATTTACAACAGTGGGTAAACCTTTGGCCCTTATGGGATGACAAAAAGGATGTGGTTACAAGCTATATGGATCAGTTGCAAAAACATACACAATGGGTATTTCAGCTCTGTTCTGTTATCTCAGAGATTTAGAGGATGAACATCTACATTTGTTTGTTCCTGTATTGACTGTATGCACTTTTAATGGCACAGTTGAGGGGATGTAAAGGATTTTGTTTGGGAGTGTTGATCTGGTTACACTTGCCTACAGGTATTAGGTTCAGTCACTAGACACACAGAACAATATTGATGTTCTTATTATTAACCTTGTTGTGTGTGTGTGTGTGTGTGTGTGTGTGTGTGTGTGTGTGTGTGTGTGTGTGTGTGTGTGTGTGTGTGTGTGTGTGTGTGTGTGTGTGTGTGTGTGTGTGTGTGTGTGTGTGTGTGTGTGTGTGTGTGTGTGAGAGAGAGAGAGAGAGAGAGAGAGAGAGAGAGAGAGAGAGAGAGAGAGAGAGAGAGAGAGAGAGAGAGAGAGAGAGAGAGAGAGAGTGTGTGTCAGGAGAGAGGTAAAGATATGTTGCTAACATAAAACAGACACAACAGCATTCAGTTGATCAGAACAATCTGTTTTGATTGAACCTATTGCCTGAAAAAGTATTATTTGTAAAGAGTGTTATCAGTTATGACAAATAAGCAGGAGCTCTTGCCTCTACTGAGAGGAGGACAGAGGGCTGCAGAGATGAATGAGTTTCAGCATTGGTTCCCTGAAAGAGAATATTTCGGAGCTTTAATGTCATTTTGCTGGCAACAAATTTGTAGTGTTTTTTTATGGAAATTATGATGAGATAACTTGTTTTTCTAGAGTTAAGGAAGCTTTGGAAGATAAATATATGCTTGTTCGTTATTTGAGTCAACAAGTTATTTTGAACTTGAATATTACATTTAAGCATTTTATGGTTTCTTGGATTGTAGTATCTTTACAAGGCTGTTGATTATAAAATTGAGACCAGACCATTTTTTGTTTCTCTGCAACATAATCATGTTTGGGCAATTTCAAGTAAAAGACCCCAAGGCAAGTTGTCTTGACTCCATTTGACTCCAGTAAATATTTCTTGGGATAGGTTCATTATTGTATATACAAATACACAAATGTCCTGATTACAAAAAACTCTAGAATTTTTCATTGCTTATGCTCAGGGTGAAATTTACAGCTCATTTAACATTTTGAGACCAACAGCAGGGAATGTTGTCCTACTGTATTGACACAATATTGTGCATTTGTCACAATAGAATCCTGCCATTAACAGCCAATTATGCTTTTCTGCAAAATTGTTTAAATAAACAATTATGCTATTAATGCACAAAAAGCAAAAATGTGTACAAGGTATCAAGTCATATATTGGACCATATATTTTATAAAATGAAATAAACTTCCCCAAATGCCACAATAAAATTGGGTGTGGGTAAAATCACATTAAAATATATTAAGGTACAGGATCAATTAATAAACCTTTATTAATTGACCCTGTACCTTAATATATTTTAATGTGATTTTATGTGTGTGCACTTTTGTACCAGTGGTTCTTAATCGGAGCGGCGGGGCCTCTTGGGGGGCAAACTTCCAAGGACACAACAGGTTGACATAATTATTTAATTATATATATATATATTTTAAATGTATTAAAACTTAATTAAAATGCAGCAAACAAAAACGTAAACTGAAATAATTTGTTTTGTTCCACTCAATAACTTATTTGTATTAAAAAACACAATCAGAATCGTGAATGTTATAGAATGGCAAAATAAATTGTTAAATTAATTTAATATATTGTAACGATTTGGTGTTATATTGAAAGCATACAGCAGAAGCAGTGAGAATCCAAACACAGTTTATTTAAAAGTATTATCCAAGGTCAGAGTCCATACCAGGCAGTGGGTCAAGCACATATAATCAATGCAAGACGCAAAAGCTGAAGTAGCACATCCGACTGAAAAAGAACCGATTGAGGCAGTTCAAACATCTGTCAAAGTTTTCGAGGATTACAGAGGCGAGTTGACGACGCAAGTCTGATGCACATAGACTACTGGAAATATGTTTATTATGACTACTGTTATTAAATAACATTTTATTAAACCATGCAAAAACCATAAATTTTACTATAATTTATTATGCATGCAGATTCTATCTATCTATCTATCTATCTATCTATCTATCTATCTATCTATCTATCTATCTATCTATCTATCTATCTATCTATCTATCTATCTATCTATCTATCTATCTATCTATCTATCTATCTATCTATCTATCTATCTATCTATATCTATAGCTGCTTTAGACATGTAACATATCCACGTTTGTTGATCAGTGCCTGTAATGTGTATTGTAGTTGGGCAATTTTCAGTCGAATCCGACGCAAAGAATAAATTAATGAACTGAACACAACACAACACAAACACCATTAAGTGAATTAAAGGCAAAAATCAGAAAATGCACTCATGCAAATTTTATTTTAATATGCACTGATACAGATTATTACTTTATTTGAATGTTATATTTTAAGGGAACATGACACAGAGAAATGTATTAAAAAGCATAAAAGAAATGCATAGTGACATTATTGCATGAGGACGACAAGAACCTACGAATCGGCTTTTTGAACTGGTTCATTGAACCGAACTGTCCAAGGAACAAACCGGATCGCAGAAATGAATCGGACTTTGCATCACTAGTCCACATACACCACAAACACTACATGGAGTGTAGACAGGAATAGGGAATCCAAGTCTCAGGCAGGAATTAAACTTAAGAAAAACAAGAACTGCTCGAAATGCCAAAAGAGAATGCTAACCAAAACCAACAGACAAACAATTCATCCAGAGCACAGGGCAAATGGCATTTAAATAGACAGGGTAATAAACCAAGAAAACAAGACACAGGTGAAATAGGTTAACTAATAACGAGCAGAGGATACTGGGAAATGAAGTCCAAGAATAACAGAGTCTATGGAAATGAAGCTTCCATCTGCTGGTACTTAAGGGTACCGCAACTGACATGTTACATAATGGCTGCGTCCGAAAACATTGGCAGCTGACTCGTTGCCTCGCTGCCTTATCAGGCAATGTCTTGTAAGGCAGCATTTTGTAAATGAAGGCACCTCACGAAACAAACTTCGGACAAATAGTTTAATGATCTACAAGCAAAATAGAGCGAGCTCTGGTGAGAACTAAACACATATTTAATTACTACATTAGTAATTTCTCCCTAGAAATGACATCAGAAGTGGAAAATATTGGTAAAAAGCTAACATTCACACACAAACTGACCAGCAAACGCAACTTTCGGACACCGTCTTATTTTCCCAGCTCAACTGTCACTCAATGGAAAGCACAGGATTGTGGGATATCTAACGCAGCTAAGGATACAGAAATGCTGCCTTCAAAAATCGATCAGATGAAGGTATCATGAGACAGGAAGTGAAGCAAACATTAGATTCGGACGTGGATTGATGCCTTTCTGCCTTCAAATGTGTCCTCCGAAGGCAGCATTTTCCAGGTTTTGGACGCAGCTATACACTCCCAGTTTCTGTTAATAAATTAAGTTTGAAAAAAAAGCATAATAGTTATGATGTAATTATATCAGAAATACCAGTGAAAATTTGAAACACCTTTAAATATTGTGTTGGACCATGCCTTCATGTCAAAATGTATTTCAACAAAAGAGGGGAAAATATAATTACATGACTAATTTTTCTTTGCTCCTTCTCTCTTAGCTATGCAGTGACTGTTCAAGAGTCCTATGCTCATCCGTTTGACCAGATCTACTACACCAGGTGCACTGACATCCTCAATTGGTTCAAATGCACCAGACACAGGTGAGTGTGACCATGACCTTTGATCTGCAGTGACAATTCAGCTCCATGGCAACAGGCAGCACTCTCCCACTAGACACATAAAAATCAAGATGCCGGTGTGCCAGTGTTTTTATCACCAAGTGTTAATGCTACCAGTCGTGATTGTAGTGGTTATAGTTGGGATGGAAATGGCCATTTGACTGTCATCCGACATTACATTGGTTTTAATTGCTGCATTAAAGACTTTATCGTCAGTGTCCCGGCTAAAAGCTGTGGGCCCAGTGAGTCACCGTGATGCAATGTAGCATTCAGAGGCGAGTTGTCCTTCAACTTTTCCGTAACTCACTTTAATTATGTTTATTTCTCCTCTTTCCACCTTTAGGGCTTGGCTAGGATAATTACAGAAAAATAGAAAAGCTAACGGTAGCCAGCTGTGTGTCATGATGTCCTTGTGGAGTTCACCTGCCCAGTTATTGATGTTCATGCTTTCTCTTGTGTGTATGTGTACGTGTTTCCATCTCAGAACCAGCTACAAGACGGCTTATCGGCGTGGGGTGAGGACCATGTACCGTCGCCGTTCACAATGCTGTCCCGGTTACTTCGAGAGTGGAGACTTGTGTGTCCGTGAGTGTCTTTAATATTTTGCTCGCTTATTTCCTCTTAAATCAGCACAGTTCAATTTCTCTTTCTTGCTAGTGGTTATGAGCACAATAAAAGCATTCATCTCCTTGAGCGATGTCCTCTTAAGCCTTGTACCCCACTCCTTCCTCCAGAGGCATTCATCAAAATCTCAGCCATCTTTGAGGCATTTTTGTAACTGCATATTTCAGGCATAATTTGTGCCTTTCATTACTGGTCCTACTCATATTGGGTTTGCTCATATATTCATTTTTAACACTGCCAGTGTGCCATTACAACGGCGTTAATAGCATTCAGTTATCGCTCATTTTTTAGAAAAAAGAATCTTGAGTGATTCACTGCAAATACATTGTCCTAATTCCACTCGTTCTGGAGATAATATGCTAATTAAGGAAATAACAACTTTCCCTGGCTGTGGTCTGAATGATAGATTTAGCGATTATTTTATGAGCAGTGAATGTCAAAAATGTCGGCTTTTATACTAATTTATTGTCTTTTCGCACTGCCAAATGTGTGTTTTGTTTCTCCGGATTGGTTATTGTAAGGGCCAGACTCATTATTCTTTAATGTGCTTTAATCACAAGCGAGTGAATCCTGTCAGTCAGCTCAGACCTTTGGCTTGCACGGTTCAGCGGTTGTTTGACAATATGCAAAAATCTCTGCGTGAAAGGACCTTGCACAGGACCGTGTCAAGGTGATGAGCTAAATGACGGTCTCACGGAGCTCCAGGGAGGGTATAAAAATCAACACACGTAGCTTAAGAGCAAATGGGATTTGATGTCCTCACAGCTACTCGACATTATTAACAAGAGGGTGGGACAGGCTTTCTGATGAATGTCTGTTCCTGGGTGAATGGCTTTTCTTCATCTTTAAGCACAGACTACTGTATGCTTGCATTAAAGCTGATGAAACTTATACCTGTGGTCCTGTATTTAGTTTCTGAATATGTAAGATTATGATAAATGTATTCTGTGCCCATGTGCCAACTGTATAGCTACTCTTAAAGCATCCTGACGTTATAAGCATAATGTCATGTAATTCTTCAACCTGTGTGTTTTAAATGGACTCCCACAAGGACGAGCGGAATTAACAGCCTACATTAAGTCCTGATATGGGCCGCTGTGATATTCAGCTCTGCAGGAATCATAAAAATTCAATTCAGTTCAATAATGTGAAGAAAAAAGGATAAGTCACAGACGGTGTGGTCGCTTGAAATGCCGATTATAAACCTGCAATGCTGTTATGTGAAGTCATACTAATTCATAATTAATTCGTATTTTTATTTCACCATATCAAAAAGAATTTTCCGCTTTACTATGGAACAAGCCATGAGACCCAGCCACTGTTGTGCTGTCATCATGTGTCACAGGGACCTAAACAGCATTGCCAGTCTTTGTAGTTTGATTTACAAGCTTTGTCATTTACATATGCCACAGAAAACACTTTTTATGTTCCAAGGACATTTTTAATTTTACTGTTTCACACCTTGCTCTCATGACAGCAGGTATTAAGCAATTTGGTATTTCAGCAGGTATTTAATTAATATGTTTGCTCGCACAGTTTCTATGTTCTCTTAGCTTTTAATTAATTCATCCATAAACTAAAAATATATTATTTACTTACCATCATGTTTTTGAGACCGGTTTCTTTCTTAGGTGGTCTACCTTAATTACTGTAGGAGAATGTCCAAACTGCTCTTTTCCATGCGATGAAAGTACGTTTTCTGTGAGTAATGATTTAAAACTTATTTTTTCCTTTCCTTCTTTTATGGTGATTTAATTAATATATTATAATGTAACATAAATATAATATACTATTATTTATTTATGTTATTATAATTTTTTTTAAATTGAAACACAATCCCTAATCCCCAACAACATTCATTGTATGAAGAAGAGAAGCATGAACGTTCTTCAAATTTCACTCAAAAAGATGATTCTAGCTGTTTGGTCAGTTTATTAAAAAAATTAAACAACACAAATTACTTATTTACTTAATAAAATTACTTAATTGTCATTTTACTCAATTTGATTACGTTAAATGAACTAAAATTTGTAAAATGTTAAGTTAACCTAAACCATTTGTGTTGGGACTACATGAATCATTTATGTTGCTCTGTCTGAACTGGGCAGTATATTTCTAGTTCCCAGCATGCTTTGCATAGGGATGGATCAGGAGAGTAAATGTTGAAATTAAGTTCTGTTTAATGTGTATTTTAGTTAAGGGCAAGACCTATTAACGTTTGATGTATATTTGACAGTTATATTTGACATCTAAAAGTTGTGTTTATGTTGTGTCGATTTTGTTATGTTACCATTATTTTGAAGTGTAGACCTTGTGGTTAGGCTGTGCTGTTCTCAATGAGCTGTAACTGTGCTAATGCCAGTGATGAGAAATACTTTACTTGATCATTACTTGCATGTTACAATTACCAAGTGATCAAGTGTTGCTGACTAATAGTTTTATAGTTTTTATAGAAATAAAGACAATAAATTAAATGAATAGTTCACCCAAAAATGAAAATTTGACGTTTATCTGCTTATCCCCAGGGCATCCAAGATGTAGGTGTCTTTGTTTTTTTTAGTAGAACACAAGCGAAGATTTTATCCTACTTTATCTAGTTGGAATGACAGTTTTTTTTTTTTTTTGTAGTTTTAACTAAATGATTTTAAGTTCATTCAACAAGATTGCAACAAATTTTTTCAAAACAGTTTTGTTAGAAATGCATAATTCAATTGCGTGTAAATGTTTTCCATAATTTAATTGTGTTCGTTCAACTCTTTTTTTTTGGAGTGTTTTTTCATTTTGACTTGCACATGAGAAAGTAAAAGTTGAGAACAACATTAGCAGTAATAGTGGAAGATTTAACTTTTTATTTTGGTTTTAACTATCCCTGTAATATTGCAAATGACCAAATCTTCTTGATTTTCTTGCTTCCCTTTGAATGAAAATGGTGAACAATAAGAGCCAAAAAATGCATTGATTGTAACCCTCATGCAAATCAACATCGTGTTCACCAGATATTGTTCTTTCGTTACAAAAGGTCATTGTAGAAAAGAAGAGGTTTCAACAATGACCTTTAGTAACAAGATTTTTTTGCGAGTGGCCATGGTCTGTTGAAGATAAAGTTGATCTCATGTTTCTGTCCTTATTGAGTGGGATTGTGTCCAGCTCTGTCTGTAGCCTGAAGGCACTGCTAACAACCATGGGATTAGGTGCAGCTGGGATAGGGATCAGTTTTGACATTGTCTGGTGTTCTGTGCGGAAGAAGGCAATGACAATAATCAATAATGTTCTCATTACCACACAATAGCTGCAACAATTTCATGTTAACAGTTGTTTCTGTAATGGAACCACACCATCTGTGGAGACGATGGTAGGCATAAATGTTTCCCCTCAGTGACCTCAAGCTATGTTTATTGCCTCTGTGCTGTTTAAATCATGGCTGTACACTGGGTTTCAAAATATGCTTTATAAAAACAGATTTGATTGGATGAGCCATGTGTAAAAAAAGTCAGTATATGCACTTCAATTGTATTCTCACTCTGTTCATGCAGCAAGATGCTACTGTACTTTGCATGCAACCATGAGCAGTCTACTTTTAGGCTAATGAACTGATTACTTGACATGTTTATTGTGATTATTAAGAAAAGTTGCTGTAATCATGTTGCAGTAATAGTCATCTTCTGTCTTTGCATTCATTGTTTAATACTTCCTTTTTATTTAATTTGTGCACTTTTGTATATTTGACAGACATCTGATAAATAGTTCAAATGCCAGATGTCGCCTGCACATCCATGACTAAACATGGATAATAACAAATAATAATTTGATCAATAATAATAGTATTATAATAATTGTTAAACATTTTTTCATCTAGACATACAATTTTGTGCTGACTTTATTTGATTTCAGGGTATAATTTGGCCATTGAGTGTAAGCTGCCAGCAACAAGGTGTTTTTTTGTCCAATGGTGTGGTCACCTTAGAGAGGTAAATGGATTTCAGTGGGTTTTTTTCCTGTATTTGTTCTGTATATAATCCTTCTGCTCTCAGTGGCTTGGATTAAGAGCTTTATAGATCTAGCTATGTTCACTTCGCAGGGAAGAGAGATGGTATTAAGGCATTAATATGTGGATCTTCTTAATATCAAACACCTCAGGGTTTATACTCTCAAATGTACCTTTTATGAGCTACTTTCCTAGTAGAATCAGTCCCTTGTGCTTTAGCTACATTTTAAAGAAATCATTCATTAATGGCCTAAACCAACACAGCCTAACTGCTTTGAAGGTGACATGTTTGCAGGTTGTCTTCTGTGTCTATAGTGAGCTGCTAGAAACATTTAAGTCATTTAATCTGCATGCACTGCACCTATCAATCCCAAATTGTCAGTGGGCATACAAGAGGATCATCTGTAGTGACTGTATGCTTTCTTATTACACAGAATCTTTAGCTAATGAGTTTATTCCTGTCATAGCACTAGCACTGTTTTTGCAAGTGTGCATTTAATGCTGAGGAAGAGATCTTGCTCATACTAAGCTGCAATGACTTTTCTTGGAGCCAAACCTCATGGAGCCAAAGCAGTTTACACCATCTGGTCAGAAGAGTCTCAAATAGTTAGTGATGCAGTATTAATGATGCTATGTGCATGCTGCAGCTTCTTGCTGGAGAATTAGTTGCTCTAATAAAGTCCCATGCACCATCACAAAGTAGATTTCTTTGATGGAATAGATAAGATCACGCATTCGCTTGCGTTTGATTTTGAAACCTTTTTTAGTTTTTTCCCCATTAATTTTCATATATATATATATATATATATATATATATATATATATATATATATATATATATATATATATATATATATATATATATATATATATATATATATATATATATATATATATTACATTCTAGTAGATATATACAGTAATAAACTTGGATTATTTAAGGTGTTGATTGATTGACTGATTGTCAAACTGTATGTTTAAATCTTTGGCCAGATGAGTATTGAGTGTAATAATGCATGACAATTACAATTAGCTCTATTGTTACCCGGTATGATAACGCCACTGTGTAATGAGATTAGCCTTTTATCGAAATGAAAAACATAATTTTTCAGTAGAGCTTGCAGACATAGTCCTTTTCTGTGTTTGAAGGAAGAAGATTCATTGAATTTTAATTAAAATGCAAGACCTATTTTCTGAAGTATTATAGACACGTACATCAATTCAGCTCTCGGGAAAAGGCACGCTTTATCCTTTCACCTACGTTACATAAATTAATTTTAATTTGCTGAAAAGATGTGACAAATTAGCATTTCTTCTCAGTTGTCTGATCAGAAATTGCTGATTGTAACAAAAATCAATCATTTCATCACCAGTTTTTCAAAACTCGCTTTGGAGCACGTTGTATAGCTTCATTGATTTTAAGAAGTCAAATTGATGTCTTTGTCAGCACAAATTCTAAAGGTTTTTCTTTTTTTAAGCTGGAGGAGAACGGGCATGCTTGAATATCAGGTTCTCAGTGCTGTGTAAATCCATTCTACATTATTTGCCAGTGGCAGGTTTAGCATTTTCTGTGTGTGGAGCATTTCTGCTCTAAGCACTATCCTCTGGGTATTTGGGATTCTCCCTCTCCCCATCCCCTTCCTGTGCTTATGTCCAATACTGAGGGCCCAGTCAAAGGCTGAAAGAGTGATAATCTATAGCCATGCTGGCCAGGAATGAGGGCAAGTCCTCCCTCATCCTTTACCTACTGCATCCAGCTTGAGTGTGTGCCAGCATCAAAACATGCACACACATTAATTCACTCATATGAGCGTGGTTTATTTGCATGCACAATGATGTTTAATTAATTTCAAAACTATTTCAACCAGAAGGCAATTTGCAATTTCCACCACATACATAGTTTATATGTACGTATGTGTGACCCTGGACCACAAAACCAGTCATAAGCATAAATTAAAAAAAATTGAGATTTATATATCATCTGAAAGCTGAATAAATAAGCTTTTTAATTGATGTCATTTGAGATTTGTTAGGACAATAGAGCTCCGGATGTCAGGTGACCCATTCTGTTTACAACGCCATATTGGCAGGCAGGGACAGCCGGTAGCAAATATGAAATGAATGAAGCCAGCATGAGTTTCAAGGCAAAAGAGTTTACTGCGCACCTTGATAGATTAAACATAACAGATCCCTATAATGCCCCGGGGTGTATCGATAAAGGAACGGATAGCTTTCCTGACCCGCAGTATCCAGGGGCTGGTTGCATCTGCTGTGCGCAAGTTACAATTAGCCTAGTTTTGATTTAAATGGGCACTAAGTTACAACTTATATATTGCTAAATAGTTTTGCTTTGCACCATTAAACTTAGTTGAAGCCTAAATCTACGTATAAACTAAATATTTACAGAAGCCTCTGATCAGGTGTAACCTTAACAGATAGAATAAAATAGCAGGCAGACTGAACTGCATCAATAAGCTCTTGTTTTACATGACAGACTTCAATTCTTTACACGTATATGATAATGCTGACATATACACCCACTTACATTTTAAGAGAGAAAACGTTATGTTATGTAGCGGTTAACACAAACCCATCCAGTCTGTCCCATTAGTCCGTGTAGTGCATGTCAAATAAAACCAGTTTTTTAGGGGGGTTCAGTATTTATTTATTGACCCTTAATTTTGTTTACAGTTTCTGAATGTATTTATATATAAAAGCACTTATGTTATTCATGATTAAGTATCGTGTTTAATGGGAACTTATTTTTATCATTAGTTGAAGTGAAGCAAAAGTAGTTAAGAATGAAGAATAAAAAGAAATTCACTGCATTTCAACAACTTACTTCGATAAAATGATTTCCTCTTTGATTTCCTCCACATGTTCTGGCATCCTGCCACAAATCAGCTGTCCACCATGTTAAAATTGTAAGGTTTAAACAGTCTGGATTCTTTTTATCTAATTATTGTTCGATACCAATGACGGAGTTTAGATTGTGTGACGTCAACCACCGGAGCTCTATAGGAAAACATTTGGCTGAGATACCTTGAAGTGGATTTGAAAATCTGGAATCTGAGGGTGCAAAAAAAAATCTAAATATTGAGAAAATCGCCTTTAAAGTTGTCCAAATGATATCCTTAGCAATACAAATTACTACTACTAATATATATATATATATATATATTTTATATATTTACGCTAGGAAATTTACTAAATATCTTTACTTAATATTCTAATGATTTTTGGCATAAAAGAAAAATGTATAATTTGGACCCCTACAATCATGTATTGTTGGCTATTGCTACAAAGCATTCATATACAGTGAATTCTAAGTTCATAAATACTATTTTTTTTTTAAACGATCAAAAAAAGATTCCCTTGAATAAAAATAAATAAATCTGTACCCCTTACCCTCAGTATAAATATGTATAGTAATATTTCAAAACAATTTACTGGTAAAAAGCAGATTATCATAAGCACCACAAAATGTGTGGGCACCAAAATAATTCACTGTTCCCGAGGTGTTGACATTTAAGATTTGTGTCATACTTCAGGGCTCCTGTGAACGTGACAGAACTTGAAATATTGCTCTTTACTGAGTGGTTCTTGTGTGGTTTGGAGGAACATATTGAAGTAGAAGGGGGGAGAAGTCCCAATACCATTCTCTGAGTTCTCTTTGAATTGATTTATTCAGATTAACACGCACTCCACTATACTGCTACATAACACTTTATGAGAATCTGAATTCATTACATTTTGAGTTTGTGTTTCATTGGAATTGTTTACTGTTTCATTGCGATTAGGAAAGACTTCTCTCACTGTTACCCAAGAGAATCAAAATAAGCATATTAACCAGACAAGATAAATGCTAGTCATCATTGTATTTATCAGGTTTCTTTCAACAAAATGCATGCCTGGCCATATTTAGCTTACATTGTTGTTCAAACCAACCTTCACATATTTCATGGTCAAAGATAAGGACATACCATAGCATCTGACACTTTTTTTTTTTTACTTCTTCACGCTAAAATCTGTAGAAGAACATGCTCTCTTCCGCTTATACTTGGAGAGTCACTGCTGATTCCAATCAAAGCGGATTGTTCCGGAAGCTTTGGGGGTCAACTGTTTCCTGACTCCGATAAGAGTCTGTCGGTTTGAGTCCTGCTGGCCAGGTGACCTTCACTCCCTTAAGCATTATTCATTCTTAACGCCTATATATTTTCCCTCTAATTCATCTTTTTCATCACCCCGAAAAGCATAAGAAAATGGGTAGGTCATTTTATTACTTGTCCGAATCCAAATATCTGACCGAATGCGAGGGCCCTGGCAGGAATACTAATGCTATAGACAATCAATTCGACGCTGTGTTGTTCAATAGGAATGATCAAGAAAACTGCACACTTTGTAAACAGCATGAAGGCTGGTTGGCTGGCGCTGTGTTAGAGCATTGTGGCGGAGTGCAGGCTGATCAAATTTGGAGGGATTTACAGCTTGTTTCCTTGCGGCTGTGGCTGCTTACGTCGGCTCATTTTGCATGGAACAACCGGTTCATGTGATAAACTGAGATGTTGACCAAGGACTCAATCTCTTGTGGTCAGAGTGAGCGTTTTAAACGTGTGGCTGTAAGAAGGGCTTTACTCTGGCGAAGAGGCATCGGTGACAGCCATCTTTGGAAAATGGCCAGTGTAGTCATTATCCTCCATATCAGCACATCAGCAGACATTTGCGGCGGCTAAATTATGTCTTACGGGAGGCGCAGACCTACAGTGTCTGTACAGCCTCCTGTGATAAGTCATGTTTCTGTCTTATGCAAGATGCCTAGAATGTCTTATTTGTTTTTGGGAACGATCTCAACCCCGTTCATTCTCTGCAAAGTGTTTTTCTAGAATATTTGTTCTATTACTGCTATATTATATTGTTTCCTGTAGCTCCACCAGTAGAGCGTGGTGCTAGCAACGCCAATGTCATGGGTTTGATTCCCAGGGAAAGCAAGAACTGACAATAATGTCAAAATGTGTAACCTGAATGCAATGTAAGTCACTTTGGATAAAAGCATCTGCCAAATGTATATTTAAAGCATTATTTTATGTGTCTTTGTCTTTTTTGTTCTTTTATTTCTGATAGCGCGATGTACGGAGGAGTGTGCCCATGGTCGGTGTGTGTCTCCTGATACGTGTCAGTGTGAGCCAGGCTGGGGAGGACTGGACTGCTCTAGTGGTGAGTTCACTCTCTCATTAACTCTGAGAGCACAGTTCACTTCATTAAGGCCCTCTCACTCTCACATAGTTAATGGCTGCACCAGTCCCCAGACGCCACTGCAAAGCTACCATGTTTCTCACTTACTCGCTCCCCTCTCTTCTTGTGCCAGCTGTATTAAAAAGGAAAGCTGGAAATTATGGAGGAAGAATGTGTAACTGTGCAGTTGCATTAAAAGGTTACTCTTTGTGCCAAAGCTCTGAGAGAAAAAAGCAACTATGAACTATTTTGTTCGATGGTTTCTATGATTATTGAAATTCTTTAATTTCGCCATGTTTTGCCAATTTGCTTAGGTACATAAATTACAGTTTTTTCTAAAGTAACACTGTCCAACAGCGACACCAGCAGGTAAAGTTACAGCTGGAATCCGTGTCTATCTTGCCTCCCGTGAGCCGTTAAGTTTTAATAGACCACTAAAGCGTGTGGTGGAGGGTTAATGAGAAGGAATGGGAAAGTCACGCGAGAGGATGCAATGCCTCCATCGCGATATGATTGGCTATGATTGGTTTACACAATAAATACTGCCTCTTGTTTTCGTGCTTGTCTGGGAATCAGTCTGAATAAACAAAATGATGCCAGTAATGGGAAGACTAATTAAAGGGATAGTTCACCCAAAAATGAACATTTTATATTTATCTGCTTACCCCCAGCGCCTCCAAGATGTAGGTAGGTGTGTTTATTTCTTCAGTTTCTTCAGATTTTTAACTCCAACCATTGCTTGTATAATGCATGTCAATGGGGTATTTTTCTATGAAAGCCTCTGTGAGAGTAAAAAACAGACATACAAATCCATATTAAAACCTGTGGCTCATGGCCACACATTGATGTCTTAAGACATTAAATGATCAGTTTCTGCGAGAACCGTATTTTTAAAAATAATTTTTTACCTCATATCAGACGAATAATATCTAGTTTTCTCCAGCGCCATTACTTTCGTTGAAGAAGGTCAAAATCTCGGCGCGATCATAGATATATTTACATAGATGCATAATTCGACCGATCCACGCAGACACTAATGAGGAATTTATATACAGTATATATATATATATATATATATATATATATATATATATATATATATATATATATATATATATTAGAGCAGTCTTGATCAGCACTCAAAATGTGTTATATTTAAACCGTTATGCGCTGAGACCGTGAGCTAAGGGTGAGGGCGCAAGAGAGAGAGTGAGGTCTGCGGTCTTGGTCATTAGTTAATTTACTTGTTTTTGTGTCAGTAATATGTTGTCAAATATGTTTAATAAACTTAAATAGACTACCTATACAAATAGTTATGTCTCTTTGTATTAATTTGTCCTGTTATTGACATAATGCATGTCATTGACAAAATGCACAACCATATGTTCGAATAGTTTGAATATTCGTGTTTTTTTAGAGGGAATATTCGAACGTCATTTTTGAGCAATTTTGACAGCCCTAATATATGATCGCACCACTTCTTTGTTCTACTGAAGGAAAAAACACACCTATATCTTGAAAGCCCTGGGGGTAAACATAAACATAAAATTTTTGGGTGAACTATCCCTTTAAAAAGCAAGTAAACAACTCATCTACTTGGATATCACTGCTTTATGTCACATCAAAATCAAATGTGAAATGGTCTGAAAACATGATTACTCTGGGGGGGGCTTCTTTTAGTTAGAAATCACAATGAACTTGGTGAAATTATTATTTTTTATAGTTATTATTTTTGAATAAATATAACAGTTCTTTATGATGACATTTATACTTGGATTTATTAAAAAAAAAACATTAATTACATTGTTTTCGAAAAATACAAAATGGAATTGTATTTAGTTTCTTTTCTGATAGTGTAAGTAATGTTTATTTAACCTGGAAAATTTAATTAAGTGTAACTAAGACAATTTACATTTGATTTATAAAAGAAAAAAACATTGCCTCCTCATTTCAGAACACCACTGCATGCCACTGATATATTGTAATGAGGTTTAAAGCTCAGGGAAGAAGTAGGCAGGAACTGGTGAACGCTCAACAAACTTTAATGACAAAATAAACAAACGACAAAATGGAAGTGACTGCCGCCTGAATTAAACTAGAACAAAAACACAACATAAAGTCCAGGTCTTGTGTGCCATGTGCCTATGACATTGCCATGTGTGTCAAACTAAGTACACCTTATGATTCAATTGCTTGTAGAATCACCTTTAGCAGCAATAATTTGAAGTTTTTGTTTTCTGTATGACTCTGTATTGTGTCTCACATTGCTTTGGAGAAATTGTTGTCCACTCTTCTTTAAAATGTTTCTTCATTTCTTTGAGGTTTGCAGGTATTTGTTTATGCACATCTTTCTTAAGGTCCTGCCACATCAGGTTGAGGTCTGGGCCATTACAAAACCTTGATTATTTTATTTTTTATTGTTGATTTGCTGGTGTTATTGGGAATCATTGTCCTGTTACATGCATGGCCCAATTTCAGCCAAGCTTTAGCTGTCAACAGATGGCCTCATATTTGACTAGTGGATACCGGTCAATTGAGTTGTTTTGCACAGTTACGCTTGAATGGTCTAAAAATTTAGTATTTAAATTGGCAAGCCTTAAAACACATAGAATTGACAAACGTTCGTGAGGACACAAGCGAAAGTGATCTTGATTCAGACGTGCCTCTGTGTCACAGAAAACAGCTCACAAACACTGAAGGGAGTTGTTTTGCATGATGTTGTAAATCACTTAAACTGGTGAATTTAGAATGTTGATTAACTTACCTGTACAATAAATTGTTTAAACGGTACATTCACCGAACCAATGGTCCCCCTTTCACTGCCAAAACAGCCCTGACCCGTCAAGGCATGGACTCCACTAGACACCTGAAGGTGTATCCGGCACCAAGATGTTAGCAGCAGATCCTTTAATCCCTGCAATTTGTGAGATGGGGCCTCCATGAATCGGACCTGTTTGTTCAGCACATCCCACAGATGCTCAATTGAGATCTGGGGAAATTGAGTCCAAGTCAACATCTCAAACTCATTGTTGTGCTTCTTAAACCATTCCTGAACCATTTTTGCTTTGTGGCAGCTAGGGCACATTATCCTGCTGAAAAAGGCCACAGCCAACAGGGAATACCGTTTCCAAGGTGGCCATGGTCTGCAACAATGCCTAGGTAGGTGGTACATGTCAAATTAACATCGACATGGATGACAGGACCCAAGATTTCCCAGCAGAACATTGCCCAAAGCCCCAAAGCATCACACTGCCTCTGCTGGCTTGCCTTCTTCCCATAGTGCATCCTGGTGCCATGTGTTCCCCAGGTAAGCAATGTACATACACCTGTTCATCCATGTGATGTAAAAGAAAATGTGATTAATCAGACCAGGCTACCTTTTTCCATTGTTCCATGGTCCAGCTCTGATGTTTACGTGCCCACTGTTGGCACTTTCGGTGCTGGACAGGGGTCAGCATGGGCACCCTCACTGGCCTGCCACTATGCAGACCCATACACAACAAACTGTGATGTACTGTGTGTTCTGACACATTTCTGTCAGAACCAGCATTAACTTCTTGAGCTCATTTGAGCTGTTACTCCACACATTAAGCGTATAGCGTCAGTTTTGGCAAGTCACTTTAGTCAAACTCACATCAGCTGGCTGTCAGCTGATCACGTCTACCTATAGGAATACAACGTATATCACAGCGCACACACACACACAAACACAAACACACACACACACACACACACACACACACACACACACACACACACACACACACACACACACACACACACACACACACACACACACACACACACACACACACACACACACACATATGGCTCCTTAGTACTATCATCAGCTGTCACATTTCTCCATAGCTCATTTATCCTCCTCCATCCCCATGCAGCTCCTCTTCTCGTCCAGTCAGGATTTGGTCATCACAGTTTGGGCCTTGTCAAACTTGCTGAAATCCTTGCACATTTTTCCTGCTTCTAACACATCAATTTGAAGATAAAATGTTCACTTGATGAAGAGATAATCAGTGCTATTCACTTCATGTTGAATACAGGTGGTGTATAGCCTATATATATATATATATTTTTTTTTTTTTTGTACAAAAGATTTCTATTTAGAAATATATTTTATTATTTAATGTTATATAAACTCATTTTTTTCAAATAGTTGTTTTATTTTATACATTTTTCTACTCAGTGTTTTGCATACAGTATACAGACTCTTAACATATTTGCTTTACATATAGGATTTAAATTCATTATGGTTTTATTTAAATTATTAATGTGTAATTTTGTCCAAAATGATTGGATTGCAATTTTTTTTCTCTGTTTGAGTGACAAGCTTGCACATGCTCCGTGGAGTGTTTAAAGTGTGTCACCACAGCGATGACTTATTTGCTGTTATAAACTGATTTCATGGATATAACAGTAAAAGGTGGTGTAAAATATGTTGTAATCTCTGCCATTCTTGTATTTTTTGTCCATAGAACTACTTTAATTTTTTTTTTAAATAATCTAAATTCATTGTTTACTATTTTCATTATTTTTTATCAGTTTTATTGATTAGTTGTTGCAACCTTATTCAATACAAAGCTATTCAGGGTGTTAAATGACAGATGGACAAATGAATGGACGGGTGGATGGATAGATACATGAATAAATTGCTGGATTGATAAGTTGATGGATGGATTGATGGAAGGATGGATGGATTGACTGATTAGACAAAGCCTGTCTTCTTGCCCTGTACTTGGTGAAACAGTCTTCATCACAATTAGAATGATGAGTAGTGCACAGGGTGAAATCAATCTGCATGTGAAAACAAACAGACTGTCACTGGATACTCACGATGAATTGGTGAACAGGCCTTACCTCTATGGCTGAAACATTGCGGGACAAAATAGGAAGCCATTGACATTCACTCTCAAATCAATTAAATAATGAAAAAGCAGGCTGTAGGAGGGACTAGAGATTGAGAGAGAAGGAGATATTGACATGTTTGATATTTATGTGTTTAGAGGAACTTGAAGGCAGTAGGGACAACAAACTAAACCTCTTTTAT
Source organism: Pseudorasbora parva (assembly GCF_024679245.1). NCBI lineage: Eukaryota > Metazoa > Chordata > Actinopteri > Cypriniformes > Gobionidae > Pseudorasbora > Pseudorasbora parva. The sequence goes on along the minus strand of NC_090187.1, from coordinate 34,923,536 downwards.
GTTAATAACGGCAGGACTGCAAACTTCTTGACCTTAGAGATTTTTTTTTGAAGTACATTGCTGACATGCAAATGTCTATTTGTCCAACATCGGTCTCTGTTCCAACATGTACTGCTCTTGTCAATATATACATGATGCCAGATATGCAGATTTTCTCATTCAAGGCGCGTGTTTTGACTCAATTCGTAAATTTTTCCGGCTTGTTGACTTGGTTGTGGCTCACTTACGGCCCATATTTACCAGTGAATGATGGTTTCAGAAGGCTCTGTATGGATCTATGGGCATTTTCATTAACAAAGGAGTCATTTCTTGATTACGAACAGTCTGTAAATCACCAGCTTTCTTTCTGCGGCACTAGCCACAGCGAAGGAGACGTAGGCATGACCACCACTAATGACCTAGACTGATTTTCCACAGTGAACTCCACTTGCAGGAACAAGGTTCCTTGCTTGGTGACAGAGGAAAGGAACCCACCTCTGAAGCTCAAGACCCTCTCCTGGGTATGTCTGCCTGAGGGCCTCACATTCTTCTGAGCAGGTGCTGTTCTGTACTAATCCGCCTTATTAAAACAGACCTGGTGATTGAGACAGAAGCATTATTCATAACTTTTATATTTCCATACCGGGCGTTAGGCCAGGCTTTTTCATTTATGAGCTTTCATCTGTAGAAATGAGGAATGGGAGCCAATTTTTAAATTAAATCTGACCTCTTTTTTCACTCGTACATAAATGGTGCATCATTTTTTTTTTTTTTTTTTTTTGCCATTCAAGGTACATTTCTCTTCTCCTTTTCTTTCTCATGTGGTGGGAACCTCTTCTGTCCCGGGTTCTGTCATCCCATTTCAGGATCCTCCTAGCTAACAGAGACAAATAGTCATAGATCGTTAATCACAATCAGGGCTTTCGGTCACCGACTGAAATGCCTCCTGGTGAAGTCAATATGAAGGTTTGAGAGTGATATAAAGCCGAGTATTATGTGCGTTCTGAATGAATGGAGTATATAGGATAATACTAAGCAATAGGGATGATATGGTTATGAAAAACAGAGCTGCTTTTGGGCAACTGAAGAGCTTGAGAGTTGAAGTGACGAGCTTTGCGCTGACGCTCTGGAGCAGCATCAAAGAGGCTGGCCCGCATTACTGGAGCAGCACCCACTAGGAGCCTGCTATTTGGGTCAGAAATGAAAACTGAAAGGTGGAGCTTATTGCCAGGATGAAGGGATAAAAATGAAATGAAAGAATAAGAAAGAAAGGGAGGGAGGTGAATTGGAAGGGCCTGTCATTTCACTCCTGCTGAGGTCAGTCTGCCATTGCCTAAAGACAATGTAGCCGTCACGTTTGTCAGTCTGCAAATGTGAGATATAACCTTGGATCATTCAGAAAGCTTCAGGTGCTAAAAGTCGCTGCAAGGTCATCTGCCACATAAATGCTTTTACACAAGTCTGAATTATGCTCTTACAGTGAAGCACTCATTTCACACGGTCTATTTAAGATTCCTGTCTCAAATTTACTTCTGCTGCTTTGGCAACAGAGTTTCATTCTATTTGATAATTTTTTCAAAGCATGAGAATTAATGGTGGACTGGAGGACCAAAGAGAATGCTGAGTTTGGGGAGTTTCTCCAGAATGCATCTACAGATTTCTCCATTTCATATTGATTAGCCTGGGGTAAGGATGGATGTTGTGTAATACATTTAGGTTTTTGATACAGTATATCAGCAGCTGCAGTCTGCATGATGGCTACATCTTTATCAGTGTCTAGCTTGTCATTATGGCCAGAAACATGCATACAAGTTTGGCTCAAAGCTTATATTAAATATGATGAAACATGGAATGAGCACACACACACACCTTTCTAGGGTTTACAAAGAATGGTGTGAAAAGGGGAAAACAACCAGTATGCGGCAGTCCTGTGAGCGAAAATGCCTTGTTGATGCTAGAGGTCAGAGGAGAATGGGCCGAATGATTCAAGCTGATAGAAGAGCAACTTTGACTGAAATAACCACTCGTTACAGCCGAGGTATGCAGCAACGCATTTGTGAAGCCACAACACGCACAACCTTGAGGCGGATGGGCTACAACAGCAGAAGACCCCACCGGGTACCACTCATCTCCTCTACAAATAGGACAAAGAGGCTACAATTTGCACAAGCTCACCAAAATTGGACAGTTGAAGACTGGAAAAATGTTGCCTGGTCTGATGAGTCTCGATTTCTGTTGAGACAGATGGTTGATGTCAGAATTTGGTGTAAACAGAATGAGAACATGAATCCATCATGCCTTGTTACACCAGTGTGCAGGCTGGTGGTGGTGGTGTAATGGTGTGGGGGATGTTTTCTTGGCACACTTTAGGTCCTTTAGTGCCAATTGGGCATCGTTTAAATGCTACAGCCTACCTGGGCATGATTTCTGACCATGTCCATCCCTTTATGACCACCCATCCTCTGATGGCTACTTCCAACAGGATAATGCACCATGTCACAAAGGTCGAATCATTTCATATTGGTTTCTTGAACATGACAATGAGTTCACTGAACTGACATGATTACAACGTGAGGGTGAAATATTAGGACATTGGCCATGTCCCCAATTTTCAAAATGCTTATAAATCATACAGGATGAGGTTTTTTTAGAAAGTAAAAATGCAGAATGTTTCCTCTGATGGGTAGGTTTATGGGCAGGGGCAGTGTAAGAGGGATAGAAAATAATGTGTGTGTGTATGTGTGTGATGTATGGTTTGTTAGGATAGGAAAAGATACAACTATTTGAAAATCTGGAATCTGAGGGTCGAAAAAAGTCTAAATATTGAGAAAATCGTTGTTAAAGTTGTCCAAAAGTCATTAGCAACGCATATTATTATTAATAATAATACATGTTTTTTGGAAAGAACAAAACAACAGCATTTATTTAAATGTTTTCTGACTATTTTAAATGTCTTTACTGTCACTTTTAAAATATACAATGCATCTTTCTATAATAAAAATATTAATTTCTTGACAAAACAACAACTTTTGTAGCTTGAGGCCGGACGCAACAAAGCAAAATTTGCAAATCCATTTGTTCTTTGTGTCAGAAGCAGAGCATGTGCTTGGAGTACATCAGAAATAGAACAGTCCGTCATTTTGGAATTTGGTTTATCACACCACGTCGCATCTAGTGTAGATCCATCACTGATTGTAATGGGTTCTTTTTGCTTTTGTTGTGTTGTGCCACTTGCTTCAGGTGTAGGCACAGTGTAAGATGCACTTTTTCTCACAGAGTACTATGGGTCTTTAAACATGAATATATGAAGCCACCTTAATTTTTCAAAACAATGATCCATCACATCTGTGTGTAGTTGACATAAAAATGTTTGAAAACCCATGTTGTAGGTTGCTCGACTTTACACTTTACATTCACTTTAGAAGCTTTAATCTCATTTAAACTATATTTTGCTTGCTTTACTTTTGCAGTCAATTATTTTCCAAATCCGTTTTTTTTAAACAGATTCTGGGTTCTTTCCTGTATAATTAATTCCACTGAAGAATGTATTGTAATTTCAATATTTACAGAAATATATTTTTAAAAAAAAATTAAATGGGTAAATTACTAATTAATACTAAGTTTTGTATAGATTAAATGTGGAAAAAATAATTATTTATTTTTTTAAAATTGTGAGATAACTGGTTGCTGTGCTAATGAAATTCTCTGTGAAGTTACACAATATATCATGATAGGATTTTTTTCCCCACATTGCGCAGTCAAGGGTGTAGAGTGGGACACAGTTACATTTGCATTGCAGAATATTATTGTCAGGTTCTGTGGCAGCTTGACTGCCATGGCAACACAACAGCAGGACTTTCTGGCAACGGAGCAAAACATTATTTCATTTGAAGTGAAAATAGGCGGTTTATGAGTGACAGATCCTGTCTGATTGGCATTCATGTACAAACAATAAAAACCGGTCATTATTTTTAACACTTGACTTGCTTTTACCTTCTACAATGCTATTCAAACAATTAATTTTAGGTGGGAATGTACATACTGGGATATAGCCCTATGCATTGACTGTTTGGTTGAGCCAGATTGTGATGGTAGTTATGCAGTGCACTCTCAACTAATGGCTTCTAATGGCAGTTGTCTTGGGAAGTGTTTAGGAGCCAATTTTTCTGCATTAGTGCAGCTTGTGATGATGTAAAAGAAATGTGCGTGGGTTTTGAGAAAAGAGGAAGGGAAGGGAAGGGGTCGCCGGGGAACCTAAGGGCTCACCTGCTTGTGACACCTCATTTATCAGCAGAGACCCTCAAACAGATGGTGCCATTCCAAATCCGCACGAGTTGACATGATATGGCGTCAAAGGGAGAGAGAGCGCAAATTGAACGTACCTGAACTTTGAATTGAACTGAATTGAATTAAATGCGACAGATGGATGGTTGTGATTAGAGTGGGGGGAAAAGGCAGAGATAAAAATTTACATAGAAGGAATAAATACTACAAAGAAATGGAAGACCTATTCAATGTTCAAGAAAGGCAAGAAGTGAAAGTTGGCAGGAAAGAAGGACACAGTCTCGCCGACTCTCCTCTGTCATCTACAAAGCAGTTAAATAAATCATTCTCTCATTCCCTATTCTCTCATCCCTCTCTCCTCTCTTTGCCTCCTTTAATCTCTCTGCACTGCATCTGCTGTGCTCTCAAAAGCTCCAAATACAGACACTCCGCACCAGGAAGTGCTCTCAGCTCACACTTATAAGAGCTTTATTGGCTTTGTATAATGTATATGTGTGAAGCTGTCTATGTGTGTAATACAGTATGGATATACTATATACATTCACCTAAAAGATTTTTAGGAACACCTGTACAATTTCTCATTAATGCAATGATCTAATCAACCAATCACATGGCAGTTGCTTCAATCCATTTAGAGGTGTGGTCCTGGTCAAGACAATCTCCTGAACTCTAAATTGAATGTCAGAATGGGAAAGAAAAGTGATTTAAGCAATTTTGAGCGTGGTATGGTTGTTGGTGCCAGACGGGCCGGTCTGAGTATTTCACAATCTGCTCAGTTACTGGGATTTTCACACAACCTTTTCTAAGGTTTACAAAGAATGGTGTGAAAAGTGAAAAACATGTGTGTCCACACTCCTGTATGTGTGAGCGTTTGAGTGGGAGACCAGAGAGAGCGGGAGAAAGAAGAGTATGAGCTTTCCATTCATAATAAAATTTAACTTTGTGGCAAAGAAATTGGTTGTTTTTATCCTATTGTTTACTATATGTATTTGCTTGTTCAGTGTTATTGTGGGTATAGGCTCTTTTGCCCAGTTGTCAACTGTAGGGACCTTTTGAAATATCTGAAATCCTTTAGTAAAGTGACATGGAACTGTAATGCAGTTAAGACCTGCCTGGAACTATTTTAGCTGTGTGTTTCCCTGAAAATAATTGTACACCTTAGAATGTTCATCAGATTCAAAGCATTCAACAGTCCTTAAGTATGTGTGTTTATATATATTCAGGTGCTTGTCATATAATTAGAATATCATCATAAAGTTGATTTATTTTACTAATTCCATTCAAAAGTTGTATATTATATTCATTCGTTACACACAGACTGATATATTTCAAATGTTTATTTCCTTTCATTTTGATGATTATAACTGACAACTAAGGAAAATCCCAAATTCAGTATCTCAGAAAATTAGAATATTGTGAAAAGGTTCAATATTGAAGACACCTGGTGCCATACTCTCATCAGCTAATTAACTCAAAACACCCGCAAAGGCCTTTAAATGGTCTCTCAGTCTAGTTCTGTAGGCTTCACAATCATGGGGAAGAATGCTGACTTTACAGTTGTCCAAAAGATGACTATTGACACCTTGCACAAGGAGGGCAAGACACAAAAGGTCATTGCAAAAGAGGCTGACTGTTGACAGAGCTGTCTGTCCAAGCACATTAATAGAGAGGTGATGGGAAGAAAAGGATGTGGTAGAAAAAAATTGTAAAATCAATAGGGATAACTGCACCCTGGAGAGGACTGTGAGACAAACCCCCACTTCAGACCCTGAAGTTCTTGCAAACTACAGGCCTATTTCCAACCTTCCATTCTTGTCCAAAGTTCTAGAAAAAGTTGTTGCTGCCCATCTTCAGGATCATCTAAATTCAAACTCCCTTTTTGAAAAATTTCAGTCTGGTTTCCGTTCCGCTCATAGTTCTGAAACAGCCCTGATCAGGCTCACAAATGACCTGTTGATGGCAGCTGATACCGGCACACCATCGCTGCTCATTTTACTGGATTTATCTGCTGCTTTTGACACGGTTGATCACAATATCCTCCTTCAGCGTCTCCATCATTCTATCGGACTCTCTGACACTGCTTTGAGCTGGTTCCAGTCATACCTGTCTGGAAGAACAGAGTATGTTTCCTTGGGAGGTGTAAAGTCTCAGACGCATACAGTAACTTGTGGTGTCCCGCAAGGGTCGGTCCTCGGCCCGATTTTGTTCACCATTTATACTCTTCCCCTTGGCCACATAATCAACAGGCATGGAATATCATTTCATTGCTATGCCGATGACACTCAGCTATATATAAAAACCAACCTCACTTCATCTACAGCCACTCTGTCATCTCTGAGCTCCTGTCTTGAGGATATTGAGGCATGGATGAAGGCAAACTTCCTACAGCTAAATAGCTCCAAAACAGAAGCTATTTTAGTGGGTACACCACACCAGGTCCAGTCATCACCTATAACGCACATCACCTTCTCTGGTCAAAACATTCCAATTTCATCGACAGTCACTAACCTGGGAGTAAGATTTGATGCTCAACTCACATTTGAAGCCCACATACAACATCAGTGTAAGATCTCCTTCTATCATCTCAGGAACATTGCTAAACTCCGTCCCACACTTGGTCTGTCAGATGCTGAAAAACTTGTCCATGCTTTTATTTCATCCAGGCTGGACTACAGCAACGCTCTCTTTTTTGGGATTCCTGGCAAAAGTCTACAAAAATTACAATACATTCAGAACAGTGCTGCCAGGATCCTAATGAGGATAAGAAAATATGACCATATCACACCCATCCTTCACTCGCTCCACTGGCTCCCTGTTTCATACAGGATTAATTATAAAATCATCTTACTTACCCATCAATGCATCCACGGAAACGCACCCCCCTACTTAAAGGAACTACTCGTCGCAACACAAAACTCTTCACACAACCTCCGTTCTGGAAATAAAGCCCTTCTTCAACCATCCACAACTAAGCTCCGCACTATGGGGGATCGAGCCTTCTGCTCAGCCGCACCGCGTCTTTGGAATTCCCTTCCAGAAAACCTAAGGGCTCCTCAAGCCATAGACTCTTTTAAGAAAGAACTAAAAACCTTTCTTTTTAAACAAGCATTTTTTACTTTTTGCTAATTCATTTTTTTTTTATGTGTAGCACTTTGGGATTGTTTTTAACTATGAAAAGGGCTTTACAAATAAAATATATTATTATTATTATTATTACAAACCCCATTCAAAAATGTGGGGGAGATTCACAAAGAATGGACTGCAGCTGGAGTCAGTGCTTCAAGAATCACTACGCACAGATATAGTGAAGATATAGTGAAGACATTCCTTATGTCATCAAGCCAATCTTGAACATCAGACAGCGTTTTGCCTGGGCTAAAGACAAAAAGGACTGCTGAGTGGTCCAAAGTTATGTTCTCTGGTGGTAATCAAGGTCCCAGAGTCTGGAGGAAGACAGGAGTGGCACACAATCCACTTTGCTTGAGGTCCAGTGTAAAGTTTCCACAGTCAGTGATGGTTTGGGGTGCCATGTCATCTGCTGGTGTTGGTCCACTGTTGGTTTTCTGAGGTCGAAGGTCAATGCAGCCGGATGCCAGGAAGTTTTAGAGCCCTTCATGCTTCCTGCTACTGACCAACTTTATGGAGATGCAGATTTCATTTTCCAACAGGACTTGGCACCTGCACACAGTACCAAAGCATTCAGTACCTGGTTTAAGGACCATGGTATCTCTGTTCTTAATTGGCCAGCAAACTCGCCTGACCTTAACCCCATAGTTAATCTATGGGGTACTGTGAATAGGAAGATGGGATATGCCAGACCCAACAATACAGAAGAATGCTCAATGCCACTATCAGAGCAACCTGGGCTCTCATAAAACCTGAGCAATGCCACAGACTGATCGACTCCATGTCACGCCGTATTGCTGCAGTAATTCAGGCAAAAGGAGCCCCAGCTAAGTATTGAGTGCTGTACATGCTCATACTTTTCATGTTCATACTTCTCAGTTTGCCAAGATTTCTAAAAATCCTTTCTTTGTATTGGTCTAAAAGGGTTAGTTTACCCAAAAAAAATCCTTTCTTTGTATTGGTCTTAAAGGGTTAGTTTACCCAAAAAGGAAATTTATGTCATTAATGCCTCACCCTAATGTCGTTCCTCACCCGTAAGACCTCCGTTCATCTTCGGAACACAGTTTAAGATATTTTATATTAGTCTGAGAGCATATGCATTCTATGCCCACTTTACTGTCCATGTCCAGAAAGCTAATAAAATCATCATCAAAGTTGTCCATATGTGACATCAGTTAGTTAATTAGAATCTTTTGAAGTATCAAAAATACATTTTGGTCCAAAAATAACAAAAACGACGACTTTATTCAGCATTGTGTTCTCTTCCGTGTTCCTCAAATAAAGAGTCAAACGGTCAAGAATCAGTGAATCGATCAATGATTCGGATCGCCGGTGTCACGTGATTTCAGCAGTTTGGATCGCATGTCAAACTGTCAAACCGCTGAAATCACGTGACACTGGCGATCCGAATCATTGATCGATTCACTGATTCATGACTGTTTGACTCTTTATTTGAGGAACACGGAAGAGAACACAATGCTGAATAAAGTCGTCGTTTTTGTTATTTTTGGACCAAAATGTATTTTCGATGCTTTAAGAGATTCTAATTAACTAGCTGATGTCACATATGGACTACTTTGATGATGATTTTATTAGCTTTCTGGACATGGACAGTAAAGTGTGCATAGACTGCATATGTTCATATTTTCATATGGTACTAAAATATGGAAGACTAGGATTTTCCTTAGTTTTCAGTTATAATCATTGAAATTAAAAGAAATACAAATTTGAAATAAATCAGTCTGTGTGTAATGAATGCATATAATAGACAAGTTTCACCTTTTGAATGGAATTAGTTAAATAAATCAACTTTTTGATGATATTCTAATTATATGACCAGTGTGTGTGTGTGTGTGTGTGTGTGTGTGTGTGTGTGTGTGTGTGTGTGTGTGTGTGTGTGTGTGTGTGTGTGTGTGTGTGTGTGTGTGTGTGTGTGTGTGTGTGTGTGTGTGTGTGTGTGTGTGTGTGTGTGTGAACATAAACTACATGGCCAAAAGTTTGTGGAAACACTTTATTTATTTATAGCTATTCTGGCCATTTGCTATTAGTAGAATGGGGCATACCTTTTCTGTTCCAGCATGACCAGCAGTGCCCCTGTGTACAAAGCAAGGTCCAAAAATCAATGGTTTACAAAGAGTGGTGTGGAAGAACTTGACTGGTCTGCACAAAAGTGTGACCTGAACCTCACTGTTCACCCTTTATGTAATTGGAAAGGTAATTGCAGTGCAGGTTACACAGCCATTTCAGTTTAAATTGATTTGTTTGTTTTTTGTTTTTTTAATTAATTGCTGATGTTGTGGTACATGTGTGTTTTTAATAGTGATGTATAGATCTATTTGATTATGAAATAATAAATGGATTACTTTTATTTTGTTATATCAGTTGTTAATGAAAAGGAAGTTGTTAGTAGAATGGCAGGCATCTTAACCTCTTAACCTTCTGCACCTGTTGGGTGGTTGAACATAAAGTTGGCATGAAATGGAATTTCACCCTGTTTATTTTATAAATGTATGGTATAGATGGTATTTTCAGCAATTCACGTGAAAACTACATTCTCCAATCATTTAGTCCACTGAAACCCCATCCCTTCGGAATTATACTTTAACCATTATACTTAGATGTACGTCACAAAATCTGTCATTACTTCTGCTTCATTGAGACTTTAAAGGTGTCATGAACAGTTTTTTTGTTTTGTTTTTATACTGTTGTCTGAGGTTTTATGTTGTCTACTGAACTTTTGACATGTGCGTGGTTTTTACATTCAAAAACATCATAATGAATAAGTAATAGGCTATTTCTGGGTTTGAGGCTCTCTCATGGAACGCTCAGATTTTATGGGCGTGTCGCACTGCAGTCTTGGAAGTAAACACCCATGACTAGGATTTGATAAGATTTGCATATTTAATGAGCTTCAGCTTCCCCATGAGCACGCGTGAGGGATTGATTTGAAAGCTTGTGGAAAAACGGCAACTGAAATGATTCGTCCCACAGGGCTCGCAAAACATTTTTTATCAAACAAACACAATGATTTATCTCTTATCCACACGCAATTGATTGGAATGTTATTTTTTTATTACTTGGCCCGAGTAAAAAAAATGTATTACCTTGGCCCAGTTCTCATGATAGAGAACTGCTCTATCGTGTAAAAGTCGCAAAAAGCCTACGATAAATAACTCAACCCCTTGGTTATGTCTGAGCCCAGGAGCTGGGTAACACAAAAACTACCCAAACACTGAAAAATAACCAAAGAAGATGGCCCAAAAGGCTACAAAAAAATAAATAACCCAATATTTTTTAGAGTTTGGTTTAGTGCGTAAAAAAAAAAAAAAGGTGTCAGAAAAGTCCAAAACCTGATCACTCATCGTAATTGTGCATTCCAAACACGGTGACAACTCATCTGTCTCATCTGTAAGCACAAATCATTTATACTGTGCTGGAGGAAAAACAAAACTTAATCAGTGGGATACCTCATTATATAGCTGAATGGATGTGATCGCTTGCGACGCACAGGGTTTCCTTAAAAAGCCTGCCAGCGTCTCTTTCTCACGGTCCAAACTTGCAGCATTCGGAAAATGATCATCGATACAGACTTTTCCTCTGACTTTGAAGAATCAAAGCACGCTGTGGGAGGTGGCGAGGGAGTGGGCTTCACTCTGTGACCTCTCTACCTCCCTCTTTGGATCAACACTGCCCAGGTGTTTGTGTGTGTGCGTTTGCAGACACAAAGTTCACCCCCTTGAGCCTTGCAGCCTACGCCGCTGTCGTGTCTCTGTTGTTAAAAGCGAGGGACTGGGGGCTGCGGTTTGTGACTGACCTCAAACTCTCAAAACTCTCAGGATGAGTATAGAATAAAAATATTACAGGTACTGAAAATCAAAATTGATGCTACTTGTAGGGAGTTTTCTCCAATCATTCAGGATTCATGGTGGGTGAGTGTGTGTTTCTTCGTGATTAGAGCATTGATAGATGATGTGTTTTTATATAAATTGGTTGTATAAATCACTGCAGTAGTGTTTTTAATGGCTATGAGGTGACCATGTGACTGTTCCCTACTGTTTGCACTTATTAGTTGACCAGCCGTAATGGGCCAAACACTGTGCCCTCTCTATAGGCCACTCTCTCACACACACAGAAACACACAAGCTCCTCAAAACTACCCCTATGGTATTGTTTAGCCCAGCCCTGAATGCATTTTTGCTATCCTAACAGGAAAGTATTTTTTTCATCAGCCTTTTGTTGTATTCAAGCACAATTAATTTTAGAGTAATGTCCCATACGGCCTGTTGTAGCTTGCATATTTCTCTGCCATGATTACTTCCATATTGTTCGTTGTTGATAACAGAAATATTGTCTCCGTACATAGTCAGCGGCTTTCTCGAATGAAGGCTTTTTACAAAAAGTCCAGCTATTTTGATGAGTGCCAGAGATGATAGCAGCGCCTGTGATTGCGCAGACATCACTTATGCCTCCTTTCGCTGGATGTAAACATCAAATATATGTCTAGATTTTGGAATGTTGTCCGTAGTCTAAACAGCCTTTAGGTTGAATAATTGAATAAGGACATTATAAAGCTCTATCACTTCTTTGTGTGGTCTAAAATAGCTGGAATGTCGTGATGACAGTGCAACCACAATCTGCTGGAAGCATACTAATGCCGGACCGGGCTCTGCTGTGGTCATTTCATAGTCTGAGTCACACTTGATTTTGGGGTTGATTTCCATGTTTATGAAGTTTAGCGCTACAGGATTCAATTTATTTCATTGATCATTACATTTCATGATCTCTTTACTCGCTGTGATGTTAATTCTGCAGCCTCTGAGGCGAAATTGCTCTTGGCATTAGAGGTCATGTTGTGATGAGGTGAAGTTAGGAAAGGGAACTGAATTCTCTCACATAATGGATCTATGGAACACATGCCCCCACACAAGTCTCTAGGACTTGATTTCAAGGGTATCTGTACTTATCACAGATATTCTTTATGTGTAATGTTGTTGGGTCATTCCTGCATCTTTTGTATTAGAGTAGCTTTTGATTCTTTAACATCTCTAAAATGAAAATGCACAAGTAATTTAAAGTATGTATATATTTTTTTATAAAATTGATAATACGCTTAGAAATATGTTCTGGTCAACCTTGGCCACTTAAAAACTTTTTTTTAATTTATGACTTAATTTTTTTGCACAATGGCAGTGAACACACTCTAAAAAATTCTTGGTAAAAAACAACCCAATGTTGGGTCAAATATGGACTAACCCAGCAACTGGGTTGTTTTAACCCAGCTATTGTTTTTTTTTTAAAGCAAATATTTAACCCAACCGCAGGATTAGAACAACCCAATCGCTGGGTTAAAACAACCCAATTGCTGGGTTAGTCCATATTTGACCCAACATTGGGTTAAAACAACCCAAAAAAAATTAGAGTGCAAGATGGAACATATCAGGATGCAAATAAAAAGCTAATGTACGTTTTGCGCTGTTCGTCCTTGATGTACAGTATCAAGTACATTTTTATATTTGTAAACAATATATAGTATTCTTTGGTAAAATACAGATTTCTGTTATTATCAAATCTGATGGAATGGTTTAAAGTGAGACAAACCAATTCATCAGAATTGTTGTTGGTAATGCTTACTGTTTGAGATGTTGTTTTTCTACCAATTGTAAAATGTTTTCACTTATCGGACGATGTCTTAAAGAACCGTACAGCAATATAATTTGTTGCTATATGTTTGTATCTCAGTGTTATTTTAGTATTATTAGCAGGGTTGGGTACCGAATTCTGTACTTTTAAGGGCACTAACCGAATTACGGCAGTAGGACTACCGAGTACCGATTCACATCAATTCAATCAGTACCACATTTCGGTACCTGAGAACGCATCTGGTGATATAGACTACTGTCTTTGAACATTAAACAGCAAAAAGACTATTTACGAATCCTGCGTGTTCTGCGTGTTTGTGTAAATGAATGACACTGACCAGCAGTTTATTTACCTAACACACACACACACACACACACACACAAACAGAACTGCACATGACAATCGCGTCTCCATCTCATACGAGATGGAGTTGTGCTCAATATGTTTAAGCTGTGGTCAATATGTTTAAGCACTCTAGGTCAGGAAAAAGCCCTGGGCCTGACAATATAAGTAGTCGCCTGCTCATCTCTTGTGCAGAGCAGTTAGGTCCAATTTTTCATTATATTTTCCAGATGTCCCTAGAGCAACAGAGAGTGCCGAACATATGGAAACAGTCAACAGTTATTCCAGTGGCCAAACTAAATCATCCAAAATTATTAAATGACTTTAGGCCAGTAGCTCTGACCTCCTTAGTCATGAAGTGTTTTGAAAAACTGGTTAAAAAAGTCATACTTACAAAAACAGAGAATCTCTTAGATCCACTACAGTTCGCTTATAGGGCTAAGCGAGGGGTAGATGATGCCACCACTACCTTGTTAAACTTATTATTCAAACATCTTGAAGGCAGTAAAACACACGCAAGGATTTTATTTGTTGATTTTTCATCGGCTTTTAATACAATACAACCACATATTTTAGTTGATAAGCTCTTAAAGAATTTTGATCTCGATTTTAATATTGTAGGATGGATTCTTGATTTTTTAACCGACAGAACTCAGAGAGTGAGGGTAAATGGTTGCTTGTCTGAGGAGATGTCATCATCCACTGGGTCTCCTCAGGGGTGTGTCCTCTCACCTCTCCTTTATATTCTTTATTCTGACGACTGCCGCAGTCAGCATGAAAATAGACATATTTTAAAATTTGCCGATGACTCTGCTATTGTTAGTCTCCTCTCTAATGAGGAAAGTGACCATGGTCCTGTTGTGGATGATTTTGCACTTTGGTGTTATAGGGCATTCCTTCAACTAAATGTTGAAAAGACAAAGGATATGCTGATTGATTTTAGGCGAAAGTCATCAACTCCACAGATCACTATTATAAATGGGAAGATGGTGGAATTCGTAGAAACATACAAGTACCTAGGCAGTTTGATCGACAATAAGTTAACTTTTATCTCCAACACTGAAATGCTTTGCAAAAGAGGCCAACAAAGACTGTTTTGTCTTCGCAAACTGTCAAAATTTCGTGTTGACAAGACTCTCATGACCCTTTTTTATAAATCATACATTGAGTCTGTTTTAACATTCTCATTAATTTGCTGGTATGGTAGTCTCACTGTCAAGGCCACAACTGCCCTTTCCAATATAGTGAAGGTCAGTAGTAAAATTATAGGTGTCCAGCAGAGTAGCCTTTCTGTCCTGTATGATAGACAGGTAGTTAGGAAGGCCAACGCAGTTATCTCCGATAGCTCCCACCCCCTTCATTCAGAGTTCCAGATATTGCCTTCCGGGTTTCGGTACCGCTTACCTCCTGTGAAGAATAATAGATACAAGCATTCATTCGTCCCGAGAGCCATCTTGTTTATGAATTCAGCCCTGGGGAGGAGAAGACAGACTATAACTATTAAATAGTGATGGGGTTATTATTATTATTATTATAATATGTATAGTATTGCTTGTTTTTGATGATGTTGTTGCTGAAATGGGGTTGGTTATGAAATTGTTTATGAAAATGTCAGATTTTACTTTAACAAGGGCCAGTTACATAAATTATTTCTTATGTGTTTTTGTCTTGTATTTGTGCATCTGTAAACTGTTCTGTGTTTATCTTGCTGCAAAACCAATTGCCCTATGGGGACAAATAAAGTATATAAAGTAAAGTATATAAAGTAAAGTAAAGAGGACATAAACTCATGTCCGTCATCTCCAGAGCTGCTCTGAGAGTCACTTCATACAGCTCTTACAGGTTGTTGGCCTTGTTTGTTTCGTTGCTGCTATTGCTCTCCCCTTTTTTGTAAGTCGCTTTGGATAAAAGCGTCTGCTAAATGATTAAATGTAAATGTCATAAGCATTTTAACGTTTCATTTGAGAAAAACTATACCGTCATAAACACAGGAACTCAAAAGTCTTCACGGCAACCCGTCAAAATAAAATTTTGGTTTAACTTGAGAAATATATTAAGGTTTTATGTCTTCATTTGATTACCAGAAAATAAACGAAACAGAATATACGGGAAATATTTTCATAGAAATTGAATTAAAAAGAAAAAATAATAATGGTTGTTTTTATTAATTCAATTAATTAAGTATCTATAGCTATACATCAAAGACAATGGCAGACCAAGGCAGCTCTGGCATAATGTCAATAACACTTGTATAAATGACTGACAGTTTCTTTACAATTATTGATGTATCTCTTAAGTTCCGAAAAAAGGTACCGTTGGGTACCGGTAATGAATTGCAGGTACCGATACCGGTTAAAATGTGAACAATATCCAACCCTTATTATTAGTGTTACTCGCCAAAGACAAAGCATAACATACTTATTCTTCTTCCACACAAAACTTCAGCTTTGTTGTAGACTCGGGCAGCAAGCAGCGAATCACGAGTCGTCTCTACTTTTTAGCCACGCCCTTTTCTAGAGGACTCTAGAAACCCAAATCCAAGGAGGGATATCTTCAAATCTGAATGTCATAGAGACACTGGGGTTGGTTTATATCATTCGTAATGACAAGCAGCCTTTGGAGTGTCATCATTGAGAACAAGAGCATCAGAATATCATACAGATATGGTTGGATATTTTAAATGTGTTAGCATCTTGCTAAAAACATTCCAGCAGTGTTAGGGGTCAGTGCAGTTGCACACTCACATTCTAGTTTTTATTATTATAGTATATTTATATATATATTTTAATATATAAATACGAATATTTTAATATTTTTCATTTAGATTGGTTTTTCTATGTCTCTATGTAGCTTTAATTTATTTGGTATTAGTTTTAGTTTGAGTAATTTCAGCGCTTCAACTTTTTGATGGGTTTCCTGTCAAATTGCACCATTTTGCATTTATTCCACTGTTTATGATTAAAGGCACCCTTCAAAGTTGCCAAATTCACACACATACCAGGTTAGGAATGACCTTGATTAATCAAATGACTTCAGAAGAACCACATAGGTCCAACTGAGAGAGAGTTTTTGTATTTTAGGTTGTTCATGGAAGTGTAAAAAGTACAATAAATTGTGATAATACGTAATAGTTTGTTCTTGGGGCACTACCCCATGATGCCTTGCCTCTGCTGTGTCCTTGGGTGTGCTTTGCTGATTATGTTGTTAAGGTAGGTGGTGGTGGGGTGTGGGGGTTATAGTATTAGCGGTATGCCTCAGATCCTCCTGCACCTGCTGTCTCCTGATGTTTAACCCTGCACTCCATGGTAGTGTTGCACTGATTACTGGCCGTCCTGTGGGACATTGATTGTCCTGTTCCTCTCTGGCAAACCCCACACAATGCTGACGAATGAACTCCTGGCCCTGCCAAGTCCAATTAACTGTCAGTGCTGCATCGACGCGGCCCCTCCGTAACTGAGGAGAGGGAAGAAAAACAAACTTTTAATCAAATTGTGCTTCGGGCCCCAAGGTAACTGGGGTTTTATTCTGAATTCTGCTCCATTCTTCTCTGTCGGCTGTTACGCACTTTTCTTAAGAAGGTTGTTGAGAGAACAATTTGTTTTTGCATGATTAAGGACAAAGAACAACATCCTTCACATTTTAATGACAGTTTTCAACCAAGTATAATATATCAAATATATATTTATTAACATATGTGTCTGTTTAGCTTCCAAAACCTAGTTGGCTCCCTATGGAGACTGTGCTTTAAGGCAGGCATAAGCAGGCTCCTGACGTGAAGGTTGTCCCAAACAGTAAACAAATTAAATGTGTTTGCTCTTAAGATACTTAAGGCCAATTTTACTAAGCAGGGCAAATTAGCCTGAGAGCGCAATTCCAAAAATGCACAGATGGGAGTGGAAGGTTCTGCGCATGATCTCTACTGACGTCGCGCGTGTTAATGAACACAGACGCAGCCGGATCATTTCCATAATGACCGATGCAATCAACCAAGAGAAGCGCAAATTAGCGTCTGGTTTAAGACATGCTTCTTGGGGGGGCGGTAAACAATGCCGCAAATACTAATAAATTGACTAGTGCAAACTTTAGTAAATGAATTTGCATGATTCATTTAAATATATTCTCTCATAAATGTTGCATCTGAAAGGGAAACTCCTACAAATGCATATGCAATAAGGTCAGCTGCAAAAATGACTGTGTATATGCTTTTCAGCTGTAATTTTTCACTGCATGTCTTTATTTGTAACGGTGTAGCTCAGGCAGGAAGACAAGGACAGGGATATACATTGCTCATTTACTGAAGAAAGGTTCAATATCCATACATAACAAGCTTTCAGCATAATGGCATAACACATAAAAGTGACCAGACCAAGACTGAGTGAGGAGGATGAACTTAAATAGGGAATCAAAAAGAGTTCATTAACAAGACACAGCTAGAACAGAATGAACAGGCAGAGGAACATGTGACGAATGCAAAAACACAACAGAAACAGACTATACATTAAAAACGATAGTAAATCCTGACAGTAGTTTTTTAATGCCAAAAGAGGGTCTGCACAGGGCTCAACACTAAGGATTTTTACGACTGACCCGATTGGGCCAGTGGTCCAAATTTTTACTTGCCCTGCCAAAATTTACAGTGGCCCCACCACAAAAAAAACAACAAACCAATAAAATAAAATAGAACTAGTTATTGTTTTAGTTGTTTTTTGACACCAAAACCCCCTAGCCTAAGTTCCATTCACATGTTGCGTCTAAAAAAGAATGGAAAACACAACCCACTTTCACCTTTTTTCCAAAGTGATCGGGAGCTTTCAGCATGGATTTCCAGCCCTTGCAGTAGCTCTACTACTTAATATATTTTTAGAGATTATCAATATAAAAATAAAATAAAAAACTGTACAGCTATGATCAGCTGTTCCTCCATCTTGGGCTCCAGCTTTCAGTGTTGTTACGGAAAGGCCATAGTTAGTTCTGGTCACATGACCTGCAGTGCGCTTGTGGCATTCTGAAAAGCTGAGATTTTTTTCATCTCCCTGCGGTGTAGACGTGCCTGGGAGAAACGAGCATGTCACGCCACATGCGTGTCACTTCTATTATGAGCGCACCTGCCACGCATCTGCATTTGAAATAATGAACTTGAGCATGCCAAAGATGTAACATTAACTCCTTTAAATTATAAATAATGTTAATGTCAGTAAAAGTTATTTTCAGGTTTTTTTTATGTAGGTCTAAACTAGGTTTTTAGATACAAAAATAGTAATCAAATGTAAAATATCACTGCATAGTCTTCACTTTATAAATATAGATTAACCCTTATTAGTTATTCAGTCATGAACATTGAGCAATTTTTTTCTGTTTTGTGTTTTATTAACATATAAAAACATACAGAAGCAGATCCAATATACTGTTACACATTCATCTTATTTCTCACTTACTTTAACTTAAAACAGACTGTTTACAATTACAAAATGGGAATTTCAACAATTTTGTGGGAATATGTTCAAGCTCAGGAAGACGTATTCACGCGCTGTGACACGCGGCGTTCTGGATACCAATCTGTGAGATGTGGGTACTTTCGTGTCTTGCACTTGAATATTTAAATTGGAAAGGCTTAAAAATACGAACAAATGATCAACTTCCATGAAGATGTAGCACTCCCCCAATCGGCCAAAGCAGCACCACTTCCCAGAATGCATTGTGATTCAATATGATTATAATTAAAGTATTTCATACTTAAACAATATGGATAAATAATATTCTGTTTAGTTAAAAACTGATTATTTTAACCAATATTTGTGTGATATGTACATTTATGCTCATTGGATTTTCACACAGCAGCCTTCTAGATTTTGAATGAAAACTATAATTTCCAGTTAGTAGCTAATTTCCATCACCTTTGAGAAGAAGACTACATATGGGTGGCCTCAGTAACCTTCTGAAAGAACAGATGCTCTACAGTTTTTCTGATTTTTCTTACATTTACCATCAGTTAGTTTAGAAATATGGAGCCTTTGTTTGAAGAAAGATGTTGACTTTAACAATCTTTTATCATAATTTCTGGTTGACTGAGTTTTAGCAATAAGTCTCATGGTCCTGCGCAATAATGTTTGTTTTCCCTTTTTTAAACTCAGGACAATGGTTATCTCTATGAACGTGGCCTTACTAAAGCTCCCAAGGTTATGATAAACAACTCAAGACGGGCTTGCTTTGATTATCCTGATGCAGACATTAAAAGCCCTGAAATTCAATTAGATTCCTGCCTTTTGCCTCAGAGCATAGGGAAAGAGAAAGGCCGATGCACATTGGTAAGGCTTAATAAGAGGAACAAAGGGATGGGGTTTGTGATCTGTGCATCTAAGAAAGGGCATCTAGAAGATAAGGTTCAAAGGAGAGCTTTATAGAACGTTTAGTTGCTTCCCCGATTTCACACGTGCTCCTCTTTTGCATAAACACCACAGGATTTCAAGGTTACTGTATAGGACTGCAATAAAATAGTTTGCTGTGGATTGCCTCATACTCTATTATGAAAGAAAGCATCATTAGGTTGTGTGAAAAAGGCTTGCTATTAATATTTGTGAAGATAAAGACTTAAAAAATAGTTTTCTGGTAATTGATAATTGATATCAAAATGAGCTGCATAAATATTATTCTCAAAGAATATTTATTTAATTAAGGTTATAATTGACTAAATTATTTTTAACCATACATTGAACTAAAACATGGAATATATATATTATATATAATGATTTTTTTATATTTAAACAAATATATAAAAACAAACCTTACACATCTTTTACACAGAGATTCATACATATTTATAATGGAAAGAAAGACACATGCTTCTTTGCAGTGTTCATGCTGACAACTAAGGACATCTTACGCAACAAAACCCTAACATTACAATTATTTTGTAAATATCTTGTCCAGTATTGATCCTTTTTCCCTAGTTGCACATCTACAAGAGTAAATACCAGCTATTGTGAGCCAGACTAATTTTAAGACTGATTTAGATAAGATCATTTGCTTTTGTTCATCTGGGGAATAAAGGGATTTTTTCCCTCGGTCGATCAATAAGGCAGCCTCTCTCTAGCAAACTTCACCATAGAATGGATGAATCGGATTTGTTTTTTACATTCTATTTGTCTTCTCGTCAGACATCTGCAACTCTTTCTGTCATGAGGGAAGTAACAAATAACTGTGTCGGGAGTCTTGTGATTGCCAGTTGTTCTTAGTACCAAGCCGTTTTATTGCCATGCAAGAGATCGTGACTAATAATCCATTAACTCTCAATCTAAAACTTCCCCAGCAACAAACCTTTTTTTCTTCAAATCTATTTTTGACTGTCAGTTAGAGAAAGAGATACACAATTGATTTCTCAGGGAGTCACTGATGTATACCTTTGACTTCACTGTGACTTTGAGAATCCACAGGAATAATTCATGGGCCCTGGTGAGTTCCCAAAGACGAGAAGAACAAAACTGCATTCAGAGATCTCGCCGCTCATTCCGGATAATTTTCCGTCTCTGAACCTGCCAACCTTTTTCCAGAGAGGCTGAGACTCTCCTGAGGGTTCTTCGTGTGACTGCTGAGTGGACGAGAGAGGAGAGGGACAGCTATGATTGACACACATTGGCCACTTCACAGGACTCTCAGACCCTTAGTGCCCGACCGTAGAAGCAGTATCTTCATTCAAAAGCGTTCTTTGGCCACCGAGGCTGTTCCCTTACCTCCGCTCTTGACGCTGCAGTCACTCAGCTAATGAAGCCTTAATGTGGTCCTTGCTTAAGTGGGCAGCTCTCTGATGGAGCTCAAGTGGTAATTTCCTAAGAACCCAATATTTCTCAAAACACCTTAACTCTCAGCATTAAAATTTAAAAGGGCTGTTTGCATGGGTTAAAACAACCCACTCGTTCAATCCAACGATGACAACATTTAGGCTAATGTTTACAAATGCAAACAACAGAAATGGCCATTTGAATTTAAGCCTAATGCTGATGATGCAAATACATGAAGTCATCGCTGCAAAGATAATCTTCTCTCCCACGCAAACTGATTCACGCAGAAAATGATGCACTCTGACCCTCGAAGATGGAGCACGTCATTGTTGTTCTCCTGAGTCTGTCCTCCATGTTTAATCTCAATGGCTCTGGTGGGCAGACGACCACCTGCCGAGAATCGTAAACCCCTCGCAAAGATTTATCTCTTTACGATGAACATTAGCATAATGTCAGATCATTAAAAGCCAATTATACTGATCTGTGTGTGTGTACGTGCGGTGAAAAGTGTTGGGAAAGTTTCTTGGAACAAAAAATGTTTTTTCACATGCTTTGGGATGCTGATGTGGCACTAGAACCAGGGGCGCTCACAGAATCGCGAACCATGGTGCTCAGAAGAATGCCCCCAAAGACCACACATCATTTCTAATGTATTTAGACAAGAAGGTAATTGTGTGAAACAACGAATCATGCGCTTACATGTTGATTGCAGATTCTTGTGCACATTTTTCGTGTTGGTGAACAAACTGCAGGGTAAAGCTATACAGAGTCTAGGAAGTGGTGATGTTTTTCTACTAAAAACATGTTTAAAGTAGATTTCATACCCCTGAGCAACATTCCATGAAAACAGAATTACAGAATTATCAGAAAGTCAGACCATCTAATGTACACCATTCATAATATGTAAAAAACTACAATTATTTATCATTACAGGTTAGATCACATAAACTGTCAAATCCAACAGTTGTTCTAACTTGCACTTATTTTACTTTACTCTTAACTGTAAAAAAAAACAGACTATTGCCATACCATCAAAAACTACATTACCCATAATCCTTTGCCTGGACACGGCAGCCATCATTGTTTACACCTGTGAGTCATTAGCCTCATCACCTCAGCCTATATAAACCGTTCACAATAGGTGCTTTTATATGCACGTTCTTAAGTCGATTACTCCTAATAAGATGACAATTAACATGGTCATGTAAATGCAGTAACCTGTTATCTTTTATTGGAGTAAGGTCATAAATGCAAAAGCATACTTGTCTGGACAAGTAGTTTTTTGCCTCTTAACCTGATTTCACGCGTTATGTAAATGCATTAACCTGCTTTCTGTCGGCTTATTGAAGTGCGCATGTGTGATAGGTGACAAATGCAAACTTATAGCAGATTTAAATGCATCCAGACAGAGCGAGCTAGTGTTTTTCATGAAATAAGGACATATACTGTATCACAAACACAGACTCTTTTAAGACCCAGAAAATTGTAAAGATGTGTTCTCATCTCATGCAGCAGAAGTAGATGTTCAGTCAAAACGCTCCATCTGTAACTGCATGAGGGATAATATGAGCCGAAAATCTCCCGCAGACACAGTGCACGCTTTATTTAACATCACAACTGACGTGACATTTACTCAGAGTCAGATATATTATTTTTGACGTCACTACAAGGAACTAACCCAGTTTATTAATAAAGTCATGTAAACGCGGTTTACTTGCGTTGTCAGTTTAATGTTTTGCATGTAAACAGGGAAAACTGGTTATTTCAATAAGCTGGGAGTTATCAGCTTACTGGTGTGCATGTAAAGCGGTCTTTGTCTTTTACTGCGAAGTCTTGTTCAGTGTAACACTGCAGTTCTGAGCAGTCTCCCTGGCTTCATGTCTCTTTGTTTTGGATTACTCTCTTGCCCGTGTTCCCTGCCTTGTTGTGTTTGTTTGGACTGTCTGCTTGTGTTTTGACCTTCCCTACTCAGGTCTACGATTGTAGATTGTCTTCATAATAAAATTACATCTGGATCTCAGCCTTTGTGAGTCAGCTATATTGGTGAGACAGCTATATATGTCACACCTATATTGGTCAGCTAAACAAATGTATTTAAACACGCACCATAGATCGCATGCTCCATTGATAAATTAACTAACATTATACACGATCGTTTTGTTTACTGATGTTTACTTGCGCGACGATAGCCAACAACAGACATTTGAAGCAGTTTTACTCACCGCGCAGGACCATGAACCTTTATCGCTGGGACCGCTCCGTCAAAAACACACATCATTGGTAACTGTTGATTTCGTGAAGTCCTGTGACAGCAGTGACTGTGGAGATCCACTTTTGCGGCGCGACTGAAGCGTGATGTTATGAAGCTTCCCATCATTTCAGCGTTCAAATGCAGCGCTGCCTTCCCGGAATGCAAGCTGAACCGTTGAAGTCGCTTGACATCACCCATAGGAATAAAGTGGAGTGCGGCGCGACATAAGTGTTCACGGACGAGTGGATCTGCAGCTGAGAGAGTGTTTATGGCCGTGCATTTCCTCTCTCGTTCTAGTCACGCGTGCGCACCCTTCCGGGAGAAGAGCCCGTACGGCCCATACAAGGACCTTCCGCTCTGTCGACGTCAAGCCGACCCATACTCGGAAAAACTCTCCGAAACTTGTGAGAAACCGGAAGGAGTATTTTTGACACAGAAATACTCCATCAAACTTCCAACATTAGTTTTTGAAACTTTGTCTATGTTTAGGATGGGAATCCAAGTCTTTAAAAGTGTAAAAAGCTCAGTATGCATGAAACAGCATTCCCCCCCCCCCACCCCCCTTAATATAATCCCTTGACATTTGTGGCAATATCTTGCAATTAGTCATGTTTGAGTTACACACAGACTTCAAAATTCAGCATGCAAAACACGGTAACAAATACATTTTATTTAAAGTAAATGATCAATTACTCTCTACAGTTCTCTTTTAGTCACTAGAACTCTCGCGTAAGTGAACTATGCTAACTAAGCTTTTGACAGTACAACATACCCTTCCTTAGTATTTACTTGTTTAAGACAATTGGTTTGCATGCCTTTAAGTAAGTCTAACTAATTAGATTTCACAATGTTCTGTGCCAACAGGACTACTCATGCTATATTGATATAAAATAATGAAATGGCATATATTACTTTAGCTACTCAAGACCATGACGTACATCATTTTTCTATTGTTTTGTTTCCTTTTTGAGTTGATTGAGAAGGCACTTGCATAAGTTATGTGGTTATGGATGTAACTGACTTGGAAGAACTCATTTGTAACATTCATCATAATTTAATTGGTTCCACAAATTACACTATTTTAAAAAAATATATATGTATCTATTTTATAAAATCATTGTGCATGCAATCTGAGTAAAAGATTTCCTGCAGCCACTGATTTTCTATCCCAGTTGTAGTTCTACTTTGTGAAGATCCTAGAACAGCAGTCACAGGCAACTTTATTCCCACAGCAGCAATCGGAAGCAGCAGGCAGTGGATTGAGTGAGATAATTCCACCGTGAATTGTCTTTCACTAGCATTTGTATTTGCCTGTAGGCATACAATATGTGACTGACTTGAAGCCTTACACACTTTCCAGTTATGATGTTTGTTTTGTATGTCCAAAGTTGGCATGTAGATAACAATTTAGAAATTACATTTAAATATTTTTTATATTGAAATGCTGGTATTTTCTGTGTGCCATATGCTAATATAACTACCACCCATCCCATCATCCCAGTGCTCTGTTAGTTTAAATCTATTTAAAAGGAAACACCAACACATTGCCGTGTAGCTTGCTATTTCAACTCGCTCTTCTGTGCAAGCTGTATATAGGGCTTTTGTATGAGATACTTTGTTTTCACATAATATACAGTATACTACTGCCAGCACCTGCAGAATGAGTTCATGCGCGGTAGACTAGCAGCAAACTCAAGGAAAGATATATAACATAACCTCATTTCTTTCCTCCCCCCTTACCAGTTTTCAGCAGGTGCAGATGCCATGGAAACCCATAATGCATTGGCAGTGTAGGTCAGGAGAGATCTTCATGCTACATACATACTCTGTCATTGTCCCTGTCCACACATGAGATTTAATTGCCTTGGTTTGAGTCTTCGTTGCTCTTTTTATTTGCTCATAATGGTCAAGTGTTTCTTATTTGAATTAAATTGCATCAATTCACAGAAATTCAATTTGGGCAACTGAAAAATTTAGATGTGATCCGTCACTAGAAAATTGTAATTTTTTTTACAGTGTAGTAATGCATTCATAACGAACAGCATGGTTAACACAAAGGCACATATGCAAAACAAGTGAAAATTTCCCAGTACCAGAGAATACGATATCACTTCTGTTTTTTTCTTTGTTTTTCATGTTTTGCATATTAGAGTACTCCATAGCTGTCCTTCACACCAAAACAATTATCCTAAAGTTTTCAGATAGTAGCTGTTTAATTTTGACGTGATGGGCGGCCATTCTTTTTGATGAGTGCATGTGGGTTATTGGCAATGCATTGTGTTGTGTTTTCAGCTCTGGGTGGAGGAAGGGCTGCAATTGTCACCACACTGTAGTAACTTCATAATTAAACATACATCACAAAGCACTAATTTGTACGTCAGACAAATGGTGGGCATACAGCCGCTTACTGACCCATGCTTGAACTATGTGGTATAATGCCCCCTGGTGAAGGAGTTTCACGCTTTGAGGTCAGAAACCAAAGCTAACAACGTGAGCATGACGGCCCCTTGGCCCAGATCGGGATATATAATAATATACAATAATGATGTAAAAGGCTGTTTAAATTGGGTTTCAATCACATAATCTATGTGCTCTATCATCAAAATCTAGAATTGGCGTAGAGTAGACTCACACTCGTAGTCGTATGTGGATCACTCGCCTACATCTGCCGGGCCTCTCCATCATCGACCCTCTGTCACGGCCCCTGGCACCATCTACTTCATCCTAATTAGAATTAATAATTGAAAATAGGAAATCGATGGGTGCAAATTAAGCGCAGCACGAGTGGGCTTTATTGGGTTGACATTGTCTCAAGAGCAGCGGTTGTTGGTCACTGCTGATCTCACATTTGTCTTTTGCATCTCCATCTCATGCATCTTTATTTCGAGTCATTCCTTTCTGGTTAGAGAGACGTAAAAGAGGCTCGTTTCGTGCTTGTTGGCCTCGTGACTTAGAGAATAGCTTGTGTTTTTCCCGAGGGAGGAGAGGAAGATAGAATTATTAATTTGGTAAAGCAACGGCCCGTGTAACAATCTGCTGAGGGGGACACTTCTGACTTTTGTTGAATAAGCTACTGGTTTGCTGCACTAGGTCATGGCTTTTCTCAAATTATTCAGGAGCATGATAATGACCCGACTTGTGCCTGCATGATTCACTTCTAAGATCCCTTCACAGTAAAAGATGCTGCGATCGCATAGTGCCGTCCTGCAGTTTTGCTGTGAAAGGTCTCTAGCACTGTATTGAATAGAAGGTGACTTCTCAAGGCTGATATTGATCTGAGTTCACAGCCTAGATATATCTCAAACAAATGACCTAGTTGTATCCACAGGGGGAGTGTCTTTTCTAGACAGTGATTAGTCAGTGCTTAATTTGATATAGATGTCTCTAAACAACCTTCTGCAAATACAAAATGTTTAAGCAGTTTGAAGAGTTTAGTGGCCTGAAAGTTAGGTGATTTGCCTTGGGTTTCTCCCTGGCCATGTTATATCGGATTTCATTTGGTATTATCATGAATATTAAGATACAGTACATTACCGCTCAAAAGTTTTGGTAAGATGTTATGCTTCTGAAAGGAGTCACCATGGTTTTATTTGGTAAAAAATACAGTTAAAAAAAAAAGTAAAATAACTGTTTTCTATTTTCATAGATATTGAGACATTGTATATTCCTTTGATAGCAAAGCTGGATTTTCAGCATCATTACTCCAGTCTTCAGTATCACATGAACCTTCAGAAAACATTCTAATAGGCTGGATTGATGCTCAGGAAACATTTCTTATCATTTGTATTCTTTGAGGAATACATTTTTTTTTTTAAATTAGGCCTGTCACAATTATACAATTTTGCTGGACGATAAATTGGTCAAGAAATTATTGAGATAAACGATAATATTGTCGTTCTGAGACCACTTCCATCTAAAATAATGATAATGGCATAATAATGCAGGCACACCTTTTCAAATATCAATAAACTTTTATTTCTAAAGACTATTTAACACTGAAAACAGAAAACATTTTTAACATCCACAATAAATGAACAAAACAACCAAAAACAATAAAAACAATGGACTCAGTCTGTTTACAAAAATGCACTTGAATAAATACCAAAAACAATAAATAAAATGGATGAAAACTGCAAAGGAAGATTGTGTTTTAGGAGCATATTAGGGGTGGCACGGTTCACAAAACACACAGTTCAGCTCGTATCACGGTTTTCAGTTCTGTATGGTTCTTGTTGTTGTTTTTTCTTTTAATCATTAAAGGGGTACTTCAGCGCTGGGAAGATGAATCTGTATTTAAACTGGGTCATTAATGTAGTAGAAATGTGAAATTATTTTTTAATTTGGTGCATTCTAGACTGAGAAAAGACAGAAAATGTATTTTCTCATGGGGATGAAAGACTACAATTCCCAGAATGCTTCGCTGCCCTGTGAGGCCATTCCCAAAGCCATCAACTTGATTACTGTGACTGAGTTAGAGAAGACACAACAATTAAAAACTGAACGTGTCTGTTCAATATAATGAGTGAGTCGCCGCGCGAGTATCACAGCACTGAGCACTAACTGCAGGAGTCAGATAAATGAGCTGATGAGCTCTCGTGATGAGAGCTGAGGTAATCGCGACTACACTCGCGGCATACATTCACAACACGAGTTCAGTCTGGTGCGTTTCAGTATATGCCGTTGCAAGCTTAACTTTGATAGAAATTAATTTGAGAAGTTAAAAGACTTACATTGCTCACCATAGCTCCGTTTAAATGAGTGCCTGCCTGTAGCTGCTGAGCTGAGCAGTGAGTGTGTGTGTGATCTCCATCCCCCGTGTGCGGGTTCAAAACATGCGGAAATGGCTCCCTCTGCTGGCTGTAGTCTTTAGGCTTCGGCCATACATTCCTCCTATGATGCAAATATCCTCAATTTGCATCATAGGAGGAATTTTTCCAGAAATAAAATGCATAAATCTCTTGTCTCAGGGGGATGTGAGGGGGGAAAGCACAATCATTTGAATTATACTCCAGGGTTTCTACTGATACAAAGCCATATGCTAATCGCTAAAGTCACCCTTTAACACTCTCGAAATTTACTTCAGCATATGATATATAGCTTAATTATCCACAATTTAGGATAGCCTACAATATTAAAAAAAAAAAAAGTTATATCATGTAATCTGGTACAAACTGATGTTTACTTGGACCATCTCTGGTTGTAATATTTAGACCATCTCTGAGGAAAGCTAGGTGAGATTTTGATACTGCAAGTGAGAAGACATTGATGACATGCTTTTCATTTATTTGGGGAAAAAAGGAGAATGTGTATTTAGTGTACTTAAGTGTATGAATGTGTATGTATGTCAAATTTAGTAACTTTGCGTGCGGCTCCGCAACCGAAGATGCATGATTTCCAGGCCAATCTGGCCGAGCAGGATGTCACATCATGCATCGAGTAAAAAACACCTCACCGAACGGACGAGGTGCGCGCAGTCAGCGAGAGAGACGAGGAAAACAAACAAGCATTCAAATGGAAATTATCGAGCTATATTTTTTTATTGTGCGATTAATTGATTTATTGGCTATCGTGACAGGTCTATTTTAAACCAGTTTAAAAATGCTTGTTGAATAAAATTATTTATTTCTTTAAAAAAAAAAAATTACTGATCCCAGACTTTTGAATGGTAGTGCATAAAGCAACAATACTGCATAAAGTAGAGTGCATAAAGCAATATTATATATATATATATAATATATATATATATATATATATATAATATATATATATATATATATATATTTATATATATATATATATATATTATATATATATATAATATTGCTTTATGCACTCTACTTTATACATATTTTTTTTTATATATATAAAATTTACTAAGAAAAGTACCTACCTTGTCACTGGCTACACCAGAAATTAAATTTGGTTACTTACTGCAGATACTGTAATATATCAAAAAACAGTACAGTAAAAGTCTTTACATGAGAACGATAATGTACCGTGAGTCATAGCGTGAAAAGATACAACATCAGCACATCCTTACGCTACGTGTGTCCCCTGAGGCTTTGGTTGGCAGGTCCCATGCTGTTCCTCTGTACTGGGGAAAAGGAAACATATAGCAGGGGTTTGTCTGTGATAAATTAGGGTAGGAGGGACACCCCGGTCCATCGAGGCTGCCTGGCAGCTGCAGTGCAAGCGCTCCCCCCTCTGATATTATAACTCAGCACTATCCACCCCACATGACTATTGGCAGTTCCTTCTGTATATTTAGAATAGCATCCATCAGCTCCCCACCCCACATAACGTATCCCAAATTCCCTAATGTATCCCTAATTCATCCTGTAGCAGTCGCCTCTTTCAGCGCACGAATAAATAACATAGTGATAAGTGTCAGTGGTGCTCTAGAGGGCCCAGTGGGCCATTTCACGGTGAGAGTATTGGCAGCTTTTACAACTGTACGTTTAAAAGCATGTCCAGGAGACATTTATCATCCTAGTGTACTAAATAATCGTCATTTTGCAACAAAAAAAGAAATATTTGTAAATATTTATCAAAGAGCTATGGCCCTGTTTGTCTGTTGCAGGCATTTAAATGCGCAGCAAAACATTACAAGAGAAGTGCGATTACAGGTACTGAACAATAACTCTTTTGAACTGGTAGAAAAAAAGCATTCTTTTGCTTCACTAAAAAGAAAGCAGTAGGCTATATATATATGGAAAAAATATATCACAATTATTTTTCAGTAAGATCACAAAACAAATGTCATGTTGGTTTTATTATGCCACTTAGCAGTACAGCAAAACTATTGTGCATTTTTTTTTTAAAATGGTCCTTACAAGGTAACACAATATAAAGGAAAAAATAATGACAGACCAATTAGGACAAGTTGGGCGAAGTTGAAAATCTTTATTTCATTATTTCCTCTTTTTTATTTAAAAATAAGAACAAATAAGCTAATTACAAATAATTGGACAAATCAAATATAATATACTAATTAAATTAACAGCGCTTTATTTTTTTCAGCTACAGTATTTAACATTAGTTGTAACTGTTAACAGTAGTTAAAGGGTTAGTTGATTTACTCGCCTTCAAGTTCTAGTGTATATGACCTTCTTCTGTCAGAAGAATACAATTGGATTTATATTTAAAAATGTCCTGGCTCTTCCAAGATTTATAATGGTAGTGAAGGGCTGTTCCCCATGTTTTTTAAAGTATCATCTTTAGTGTTCAGCAAAAAGAAAGAAATTCATATAGTTTGGAGCAACTTGAGGGTGAGTAAATGATGATAGAATTTTCATTTTTGGGTAAACTATACATTTAATACATTATGAACTAACATGAAAAACAATAAAATGTTGTATTTATATTAGCTAACAGCAAAGTTAATATAACATAGTGAATGTAACCATGCAGGTTATGCTTTATAGTATTTTATGTGCAAAAAGGGTTCAATCACATTACATTCTAACATTTTAATATACCAAACATTACATTATAACAAATTCATTCAACTAAAAATGAACTGAGTTGATTGGACATGATTTGGAAAGGCACACACCTGTCTACCTAAGGCCCCACAGTTAAACGTGCATGTCAGAGCACAAACCAAGCCATGAAGTCCAAGGAATTTTTTGTAGACCTCCGAGACAAGATTGTATTGAGGCAAAGATCTGGGGAAGGCTACAGAAACATTTGTGCAGCATTGAAGGTCCCAATGAGCACAATGGCCTCCATAATCCGTAAATGGAAGAAATTTGGAACCACCAGGAGTCCAGGACTATTCCTAAAGCTGGCCATCTGGCTAAATTTCGCGATCGGGGTAAAAGGGCCTTAATCAGGGAGGTGACCAATTAACAGCTCCAGCGTTTCTCTGTGGAGAGTGGAGAAACTTCCAGAAGAACAACTACTATACAGTGCATCCGGAAAGTATTCGCAGTGCTCCACTTTTTACACATTTTGTTATGTTACAGCCTTATTCCAAAATGGATTAAATTCATTTTTATTTTCATATACATTCATTATTATTATTATTCATTATTATTTTCATATACAATTCTACAAACAATATCCCATAATGACAACATGAAAGAAGTTTGTTTGAAATATTTGCAAATGTATTTGTGAAAAAGCACATGTACATCAGTATTCACAGCCTTTGTCACAGTATTCACAGCTTGAGACGTCTTGCAAAGAAGAATGGAAAAATCTGCCCAAAAGGTGTACCAAGCATAATACTCAAAAAGACTTGAGACTGTAACTGGAGCCAAAGATGCTTCAACAAAGTGCTGAGCGAAGGCTGTGAATACTTACTGTATGTACATGTTTTTCCTTCTTTTTCCCGTTAAAAAAAAAATTGTAAGACATTTGGAAAGATTTCAAACAAACTTTGTTCATGTTGTCACAATGGGGTATTGTTTGTAGAATTGATGATATATATATATACACACACACATACATATATATATATTTACACATACATATGATTATTTGTAAGTGTGAACTCGTGAAATGTAATTAAAGAGATTCATGCACCAAAAAGGGACAAGAAAATATACACGATGAGAGAGCGTGGTGTAAAGAGGCTGCCATTAAAAGTTTAGAGTGAACACAATTAAAAAATAAAAATGTATTAAATATTTTTTGAACTTATCTAATTTGGCAATCCTTATTCTTTGTTTTTTTCTCTGTTCATAATATCTGTGTTGTAATAGGGATGCAGTACCTTTAATCGGTCATAATTTCTACCCTTGCAAATCCAAGTCAAGTCAAGGTTTATATATATGTATATATAGAGTGTATTTGAACCTTAACTTATTTTTTCATGGACGGAATCTTTTTATTCAAGCACATTTGGATCACCCATTTGGTGTATATTTTAAAAATGTATCTTTTATGACACCATGCCCATACACTTTCATTTACTTTTGCCTTCCTTGAAGCTGCACACTGTTTGACATTCAGTGGCTTAATAAGGTTTCTGTTTAACCTGCGCTCTGTAGAACACACTCAACTGGCACAAAACAGGTCTCATTCTAACCGTCACCGGGCATGGAGTCGAACTTGAGTCACGTAGCGCACAGAGCTATGACATTGACTCAGTAATTAAGACACTCTGTCATGTAGAGACAAACTCCTATCCTGTATTCATCATGGCATAGAGAGATGAACCCAAACAGAGGAGTTCAGCTGCCAAGGTTTGGGATCTTCATTTATCTAGAAGTTTAATTGTCTGGATGCACTTCCTCCAGTCATTAACCACAAACGCTAAAACTTGTGTGAGAGGGGTTGACTGACTCTTCCCCTCCACCACTGGAGCTTTAATTAAGGAGTACAATGGGCTGGACTGGGTGCAAGGAAGTAGTAATTGGCCCTAGAGGCATTGTGTGCTGTGATAGAGTCAGTGTAATCACACTCTTGTACAGTGCTTCCTATTACACTATCTGATTCACAAACCCTTGGCCCTGTTACAAACATCTATATGGCTACAGTCCATCTTTTGAACGATACCAGGGCAAATGGCAGGTTGGCACAAGATTGATAGGCACAAAGTGGTATATACGAAATGTTGTATAGGGCATACTAGGCCATGCATTTCATTTTTTTGAAGTATAGAGAGCGTCTTAGGGTTATGTCTTGTTCTCTTCTCAGGAGACTGGGTTTTGAGGGAATTCAAGACTGTCAGATGATGATGCGGTGGGGACTTTAATTGGACCGGCAATAGCCTAGAGCCCCTAAGAGCAGGACTTTTCAGGGGAGACTACAGACGTGGCCTCAGCTAAGTTCACGGTACTAAGTCCAACATATATTGAGATATGGGGTCGCATGCAGCAACTCTACATATCATCAAACCAGTTTCAAGTAAGCGCTATACCGATGGAAGTTTGCATGGCAAATACCTCAGCTTTTATGTATCCAGCCTTAATGAGATGTAGAGGGCGACAGATAAGAGAATGGATTGCTAACCACAATACAGTCCACCTCTGCTCTGTCAAAGACCTCTGATCTTCGACTAGCCTGAGAATGGGCCCTAACCTATTCACAAGAAAGCGTAGCCCTGCATAGACCCGAAATTCTTTCAAACTATGTCAACCCGCATTTGTGTGAAGTGAATTGTTGGAAAATGCAAGTAGAAAAGGAGCAAACATTTTAAACCTTGCACACAGAAAGCCATTCTTTAAGATCCATCTGGAAATGCCACAGGTCGCTGCATTATGCTGCGTCTTCATGCAGGATTTTTCTTTTGCGTGCAGAAGCAGGTCGAAAGTGGTGAGGTAAATAGCGTTGCAGTCAACACTAGCAGATCCATGATTTATCAGACTATCAATTTAATTTTTATCGAGCTGTCAGGTTTATTTTTCCAATCCACTGTTTACAATTTAAACAACAGTCCGAATATAGAAATCACTTGTGTGCATCAGGCAGGCAATAAAATAAAGTAATAATTAATACACAAATATATAAATATGGAGGATCTTTCACCAGGCCACCGGATGCCACCCATTGTGCCAGCCTGTGCCTTATTGGTGCATTTACATTTGGATCTAATTTTAACAGGTCTCTCTTGGGTCGGGTTTCTTTTTTTATTTATTATGTACAGAGGAGACACAGGAAGTAATAGAAGACGAGAAATATATTATTTTGCACTATTTAATTGTTTTTTATGTATTTACCCTTTATATATATATTATTAAAAAAGATTTTACCTTGATTTTTGCTATTAAAATATAGTCTTGACGTGGCAGAAAATGACCAAATAGCAAATAAAATAAATAAAATAAAAATTTTAAACATATATTTTTGTAGTAATTTTTGGAGAATTTGCCAATGTTGCCTTTATTTGACAGTTTGAGCAGATACATGAAGAGATATGAAGCACTGTTTCACGATGTGTATGCGTGTTACCCTCAAGGCTATGGCTCCGACTACAAGCGGATTCTTAATAAAAACAGACAGCGTAAGCAGGGCTTCCAGATTCCACAGAAGTGAGATATTTTGTCTTCATAGAAAATACAACAGTTTAGACTCTGGAAGTCTCCCTAATTAGCCTTTTGTGACGTTCATGTTTATTTAGCTGCACACACAGCTCTAGGCAGAACATAGCACCAAAATACATACAGTATTTTTCTTGTCAGCCATAATAATTTTTGAATCAGGCCTGCAGCTGAAAGGATTTTGTTTTGTAATAAGGCTCGCCACACTTATGGGAGAACTTCAAGTAGCAGCATTACGGATTCTCACAGGACTGTGCATGACGCTGGCTGGAGATCTTTGGATCTTTCCCAACCATCTGATTGGATCAGGCCATTAAATTTATCTGCTTATCAACGGACAGTACACAAACACACGCTCACAGCTCAGTCCGATGCCTCAAAGAGCACGGGTTCTCTCCCCAAACACACCCTTTGATTAGCCTGTTTGTGCAATGCTGAGCGCTTTAAATAGGGGTTGTGTTACAGGTCGGCTGTTTGGTGTACTGATAACATTGAATCTCTGCCCACACACAAGGTCCATTACCCCAAAGGGGGCCTCATCCACTCTTCCTTCATCTCGTCTCTGATTAGACACATACTTATGGAAGCTTTCTTTTAGATACTTTAAACACAGACATATAGGAATATCACTGTGTGTTTTACAGCCTTGCCCATGGCACCAAATGATCTCTGACTCTTTAATCACGGCTAAATGCTGTCAGAGGGCCTGCAGTGAGAGACTGTCTGCGGCGAGTCTGAAACTAAACGCAGAAGAGACGGGCCGAGATAATGGGCTTTAGAAGGAAATGTGCTGAGGCGTCTCGCTGCGGGGGGAAAAGAGGCTTTGAGTCTTCAATGGCAACATTTTGTGCTGCTTCTGAGCACCAGAGAAAAAGACTTCTGCAAATTAAGCTCTGTCTAGATTTCCACTTTATTTGTCCTCCTCCGCAATGATTCAGAATGGCTGCAGATGAAGAGGCCTGGCGGACTCTGAGCCAACGCGGAGTGGATTTGCCGTGTTGAATGGGAGGGAAGCTGTTTGCGTCCCAGTATGAGGCTTCTTTGAAAGTGAAGCGCTCACTTTGGGGCTGATGGGAAGTTGACGAGGTCCGGGGGCCGGTGAGAGAGGCAAACAGTGGATGTGTTGTGTTTTTCTGCTCTTTTTCTCTCATCAGCGTGGGAGAGCTGAGAGGAGCGTGATGAGTGCTGATTGACTGCGAACGGAGCAGGCGATGAGCGGCTCATCCATCTTTGCTGACCTCCTGCAGGTTTCCTACCTTTAATGTGCCCTGGTCATTTGTGGGGCGCGAGAGCTCAACTGACAGGAGAACTCATCCATGGCAGATTTACTCAAATCAATAACGTGCCTCCTGCCCTCTGTGAGCTACTTAATGCGGCCAACATCGCACCTCCTGGGAAAGACTCGCCACAGCGGCAGGATGTTCCATGACCCCCCTCTGTGGCAAGCTGTCTTCTCTAAGTGATGATCATCCGACTCATGTTTGTCTGGCATATACAACGGATGCTGGTGTCCAACAGCACACAGTCTTTATTAGGGCTTTATCCAGATTTAAAACAGCTTTCTGGTAGCTTAGTAGTTAAATATGGACTGGTTTGTGATGTTAAAAGGACTGTGTGCTTCAAACAACATGTTGCGTTGAATGAAACATTCATCATTTGAAATGACGTGTACTTTACCTTTCAAAAAAGTCTGGAATCAGTAAGATTTTTTTGTTTTTTTTTGTTTTTATAGAGTCTCTTATGCTCACTAAGGCTTCAATTATTTGTTGTAATTATTGATTATTTATCTAGACACATTTATTTTTATCATCAACGTTGAAAACTGTTAAATAACATTTTTTGGTGGAAAATGTAGGTTGTGAATAGTAGAGGTACTATTTATTTTAAACTAGACATTGTAAATGTCTTTATTCTCACTTTTAATCAATCTTTTCTGAATACAATTATGCAAACTCTGCAAGAGAGTGGCCTTTCTGTATCAATTGCTGCGTCCCGATTTGCCTACTTATACTACGTCCTAAAAGTTTGTACTCTTTTTATGAAGAAAAAGTACATACTTTTGAGTGTGTAGCAGAAAATGATGTAAGCTTCGGAACATACTACTTGGTCATCTTTAACGGACTCTGTCGCTTAGTTACATGTATCCCATCACCGTTTAAACTGCTCTGTCAATCATCACACAGTTCAAATCCTCCACATTCAGTTTAATTTCCTACCATATCGGCGAGAAATGTAGCCGCACGTTGATCTGCCATTTGTGAGTCTTTAATACAGAGACTCTCGTGTTTGCAGTTTAAATATAATGCTGCATTTAAAAGTTAATGCCCAAACATGTCATTACAAAAGTTCACAATGCTGCTGCAGGTGAAATATAATGTGGACACCACTGAATAAATATATTTTTCTCAGGTTAAATACTGATAGTTGGTCACTCAAAACCCTTTATCTAAACTTCTCTACTTAACCGTTCGACCCACACATCGGTCATGTTTGTAGTTTTTTAATGCTTTTTATCTGTGTTTGTAGTTCTAATCGAATCCTCGTCCAACTCGCAATGGGTTGTGGGCAATATCAGCCGTTAGAGTGCGCATCGATCCGCACTTCGAATTCGAACCGGAAATAGTAAACCATCCTGGTATCTTTTGTATACTCTTTTCAACATACTACGATTTAGGACATACTAAAGCCGGGTGCACACTGTGTGATTTTGGCCACGATTTTGCCGTCTGAGACAAACTTAGCAAATCCTAAAAGATTCCTCTGATCCTAGGCTAAAATCTGACGTCTTTGGTCGTTAGTTTAACATGTTCACCGGCAGCCGATTAATGAGCGCTGCGATCAAATTTTACCTCAAATTCTGGCAGTGTCAGAAGATTTGGCACACAGTCCTGCAGTGTGACTTCTCCTACGACGACACGACAGTCAAATATCTCCGTTTTTCAAGACAAAATATGACCAAAACGAGAGCTACGAGTGACGTGTAATGCAGCTCACCGTCACCGAACGCCTCATTTATTGATGATAGAAAACTCCGGACGAGTTTTCTTGTGCGCGTCCTGCCAACTGAGATCTTACAGTGTGACATGGCTTACATCGGGGATCATGTTCGTACAGTCTGACAAGGGACATTCGCAAAGGATTTTGAAAAATCGCACAGTGTGCAGGACCCATAATTCTTTTTTTGAGTACTATTTAGTATGAATAGTATGCGAATTGGGATGCAGGGAATCTTCCCCACCTCTGTTTTAAACAGTAGTGTACAGTATATCTGAAATGATGCAGGATAAAAGTTAGGGTAGGATTTTTAAGTGAGGGTATCAGAATCGCATAAGATATCTCCAGATGCACACAGTAACATTTCTGCAAGAATGTATGTGTGTATCTGTCTATGGTAGGTTTGGCCCTATTTATGCTCGCTAATACCGTGTAAACACCAGAATGACTGAGTCAGTCTTTTATAGCATCTCTGGGTCACTTTAGGTGTGCTTGAAAGATTAGCTTCTTGCAATTTCACCCATTTTATTGATAGTGTTTGCTTTCAGCATGGTATTAGGTCGTTGATAATTTAAAGAGAATATATTAAGGGATGTAAATAATCTATGCTTAAGCTAATCCCCACTCACAGTGGGATTCACTTGTATTGACAAAACACTGTACAAACCTGTATACTTCAGCATATGCTCTGTAATAAAATTCTATGAGTTAACAAATCTTGTATATTGGCAATTCCAGGATTATAGGTTGCCGGTTCACAACTTGTTGCTCACAATGTAATACGACCGAGTCATACTGATCAGCGAGAGTTTCCACTCTTAACTCTGACTGGAGTATGGTGGCAATTTAGTTGGCTGGTATAAAAAAGCGTCCTTTCTTCTTCTTTGTGTATCAGGTTGTGAAAGTGGCCACTGGGGGCCCCACTGCAGCAACCGCTGTCAGTGCAAGAATGGGGCACTGTGTAACCCCATCACAGGAGCCTGTGTCTGCACAGACGGCTACCAAGGCTGGCGCTGTGAGGATCAATGCGAGCCTGGCTACTATGGCAAGGGCTGCCAGCTGCAATGTCAATGCCTCAACGGTGCCACCTGCCACCACGAGACAGGGGAATGCATATGTGCACCAGGCTACATGGGCCCCATGTGAGTACCAGAGATAAAAGGGTTTCAGTATAGAGATATGAAGGTTAATATGTCTGTCCTGAAATATATTCTTTATGTAGAGGAGACAAGGGCAAGCTGTAACTCTAGTGAAAAGGGTAGGTTTAGGTTTGAAAGTCAATTTGGGCCCACACTTCTTGACTGCAAAATAGCTATTCAACCTTTTCACCGGCATTGCCAAGTAAACACACATTCACCTTTTATGACCTTTTGCGTTGTCACAATGGGAACCTGTCATTAAATAGTCTGTTTTTCGACTAAATAAACAGTAAAACAGTTATGTGGTGCAAAACATTTGGACCCACTTTATATTAGGTGGCCTTAACTACTATGTACTAACATTGTAATTAATCATTTGATACAATGGACTTGCTGTGTACATACATGTTTTTACATTGTACTTACATTTTCAAAACGACCCGCATGTAATTACATCTGTAAATAATTTCTGTAGTAACATTTGTAATTACACGTTTAGCACTTCCCTTACACCTAACCCTAACCTTAAACTTACCCATATCACCACACCTGCCCCTAACTCTACCGGTATCCAACTCAATGTCAGCAAAAGTGTTTTGCAATATAATATAAACGCAATTAGTACATTGTACTTACTTTTTGATGTAAGTACATAGTAGTTAAGGCCACCTAATATAAAGTGGGACCAAACATTTAATGAAATATAGCAAAAATAGTTCACGCAAAAAGTTATACTTCAT
Organism: Pseudorasbora parva; assembly: GCF_024679245.1. NCBI lineage: Eukaryota > Metazoa > Chordata > Actinopteri > Cypriniformes > Gobionidae > Pseudorasbora > Pseudorasbora parva. Next base: position 34,884,278 of record NC_090187.1, on the reverse strand, counting down.
GTTTTTTTTTTTGTTCAGCAATTGATCAAAAGTGATTGTTTTCAACATTAATAATAACAAGAAAAGTTTGTTTGACAAACTGATGTTAGGATGATTTCTGAAAGATCATGTGTTATTGAAGATTAATGTCCGATTCGAATTCAGCTTTTCCATCATTTTAAAATGTATTTTACATTGTAATAATATTACTGTTTTTAGTATATTTTTGATCAAATAAATTCAGTTTTCTTGTGGATATTAAATGGTAAGTTCACTCAAAAATGAAATTTATGTTATTAATGACTCACTCTAATGTTGTTCCACACCCGTAAGACCTCCGTTCATCTTCAGAACACAGTTTAAGATATTTTATATTGAGTCCGAGAGCGTATCCAAGTATATGCACACTATAATGTCCATGTCCAGAAAAGGAATAAAAACATCATCAAAGTAGTCCATATGTGACATCGCTGATTCATAAATCTCAGAGGCTTTTCAAGTGTTTTGCAATCGGCCATCACTATATAAGTCGTTATTTAGGTTATTTTTGTGCACAAAAACTATTCTTGTCGCTTCATAAAATTATTGTAGAGCCACTGTAGTGAGATGGACTTTTAACAACGTCTTTAGTGCCTTTTATGGTTCTTGAGAGAGGAAATGACATTGTGGCCAATGGAGGCCTTTCTGAGCCTTTGGAGCAAAAATATCTTTATTGGTTTTCCGAAGATGAACGGAGGTCTTACGGGTCTGGAACGACATGAGGGTAAGTAATTCATGAGAGAATTTTCATTTTGGGGTGAACTTACACTAACAAATATTGCAGTTACGAGGTTACAATTTGAACTAGGTGTTTGAAACCAACAAAGAAAACAACCGAGAGTTTTAAGTTAGGTAAGTTACCCCTTGTGGCAACTAGCCAGAGTCCCCCATACTGATCTACATTCGATATACTTATTCTTTGTCTATATTCATTGTTAGCATAGTGGAAATGCTCTGAAGTACTTGTGACGGTACTTAAAAAAAATATGGTTGGTTTTTTTTTTTTTTTTCTTAAGTATTTGTTCTAAAGTCTTTGAACATTCTTGTGTTTTATGTTGCAATCCTTTGCAATGGCTGCCTGAGTTTCATGTCTTTCCTCTTGTGGTTCGGCAGCTGTGGAGAGCGATGTCCCTCTGGAAGTCACGGCCCACAGTGCGAGCAGCGCTGCCCCTGTCAAAACGGAGGAACCTGCCATCACATCACTGGAGAATGCTCCTGCCCTGCTGGATGGATGGTAAGATGCTGCACTCGGAGGGACCAAAAGGGTTGGAGAAGTGAGGGACAAAGAGAAAGTGACAGAGAGAATAAAAGATAGAAAAGAAACAGGCGGGAATAAAGATGACGAGAGAGATGATAAGGAATGAGGGGCAGAGAGTGAAGGAGAGTAAAAGGGCAAGATACTGAAATGACGGAAGAGGTGAGTCACACTTAAAAGGAAGTAAGAACGGAGAAGAGGGAGTAATTAGAAGGAGAAAGGGAGGGTTAAGTGAATGGAGGGAAGGTGAAATAGTTTAAGAGGTAAATGAAGAAGGGGTGGAGGAGAATTTGAATGTAGATACTTGCACTGTCCCAAAAGGGGAAGAAATGACACTGGTCTGAGCAGAAGTTATCATTTAAGAAGCAAATTGTGTGAAGTTTACTGAGTCTCATTATTGCTCTTTTTGCATCATCTAAAACTCACATAAAAAAAAGGACATATCAAAAACACGTTTCCTTTCTCTTCCAAAAAGAGTTTCTCCTACAGTATGTAGACGTACTCTAACATTCACAAAGCAATGCTCCATCCACAGTTCATTCAAACCATTTGTTGAAACTAAACTGAAAAAAATGGGTCATTCAGACATTTTAAAAGTATTGAGTCCAGTAGCATACTGTATACATATAAGCACCTATTCAGTAATTGAGGAACCTCGCTTAAGGGGCTTAAAGGTAGAGTAGCAAAGACTGGATCAGATAGGTGTTGGTAAGTGGTCGTAAAAAACTTTCAGCTTTAACAGACATAAGTGGCTACAGATATATTGAATAGGGCCTCTTTTACAGGTCCACATATTGTGTTTTTCTGTAATTTTATACATGTTCTATCTTTGCATGAGTTTATGTATGATCGTTTATCTTTGGATGATTCTATATACTGTATGTTCACTCAAAATCATTTATTCCCTCATGTATTCCAAATCTGTATGACTTCTTTCTTCTATGGCACTCAAGAAATGTTATTTTGAAAGTTTGGTATTTTAAGTTTGAAGAATATTTTGGCTACTTGTCGTTTCATAAAATAAAAGTGAATGTGCTTTCAAGCTCCAAAATGACAACAACAACAAAAAACAATGTAAAAGCATTATAAAAGACCATAGCTTATGTATTGAAATTTAAGTTGTTCAGTGAAAAATGGCTTTCTACTGTCTGGATTTTTTAATATGGCATCTGTTTGACATCAGCGTGATGATTGCATGTCAAGTGACTGATCACATCAGTGAATTTGTGTGGAAGTGAGAATAAGAGTTAAGTCACATTCATTGAAGGTCACACCACAAATACAAAATTAATGACACAGATTAACAATCTACATGTAATAGATAGGTGCTTAGGTGAATAGAACAAAAAAGTCAAAAATCAAGAACAAAAGAAGGTTCCACACGCTATCAGTACTTGCAAAAGTATCAAAATAGCTTTATTCGCCACACCGCTTTAGTCCCATGACCCCGTATATGCCTAATGAATGTCATGGGAGTGAAACTATAAAGCTATTTTGATACTTTTGCAAGTACTGATGGTGTGTGGGACTTTATTTTGTAGCTGATGAGCAATAAAAACATCAGTCAGTCAGAATCAACCTGACTTTAAAGACTTTGAAGAGCTTGAGCATTTAAAGGGGCAAACGACTTAACTGCAGTGCACTTATAATAAACAGAACATTATCTTGTGTTGGTGTGGACGCCAACATAGTGTTCATTATGATGATTTTTGGGGTGAAAAGGGAAGATTTTGTAGTAAATAATAATGACTAGGGCACTTCTCTGTTTGAAATGAAGAAAGTCATATGGGTTTCAAATGGAGGAGTAAATGATGACACACTGAAAAAAACCATGCATTTAATTTAAAAAAAAATTATTTTGCAAATTTTTGCACACATATTTTTTGAAGTCACATATGGAATTAAGTAAACTCTACTTAACTAAGTTAAGCACAATTAACAAAGAGAATAAATAATTTTAAAAAAAAGGTTAAATAAGTAGTTCTACTTAGTTGAAGTTTTCTTTGCAATACATTTTACTCAAACAATATAACAATGAATTAAACCGTGGTTTTCTTTACTTAGAACCATCTAAGTAAATAATGCAATAGAAATTGTGTAGACATATCTACATATCAGAAGTAACATGGCATTGGAAACACACAGACCTCAATACTTGGTACACAATGACGGTAACTTTTGATGGATCGTTTCTGAGTATGAGTGTGTCATTTGGATTAGAGAATGAACTCCAAATGTCACAATGATAAATCAGTGTAAATTCAGCAAACAGTGACAAATCAAGCCCCAGTGCACGAACACCAGTATCAGAAAAGTTGAGCAGTTATAATATTGATATTTACTCTTTATTTTACTCTTTTATCGATATTTACTCTCTTGATATTTCTACAAGCTTGAATTATTCAGCGCAGAATTGTAATTTTTTCACAATTCATTGTTAGAAAAAAATGTTTCATTCTTGCCTGAGCTAAATTTTTAATGTAGAAATTACATTAGTTTTTTCTGTAGTATTTACTTCACCACAAAATCATTTTTATCAGCGCAGAATTGTAATTTCTTCAGTTGACTCGTTCCTTTGAATTAGTGCATCTTCATTGATCATTATGAATGAACTTGATCTGATTCTCATATGTGAATTTTCTCCGCTCTCTTGCTCAACAGGGGTCTGTGTGCGCCCAGCCATGCCAATTCGGCAAATATGGGATCAATTGCAGCAAGGAATGCTCGTGCCGAAATGGAGGACTGTGCGACCACATCACAGGACAGTGCCAGTGTATGGCAGGATACAGTGGCCACAGGTAAAACGGATACCCAGTTAGTGAAAACCAGTTCTGATCTTATTTATGCTATTATTCCTCTGTGTCTTTAAAAAAACTGCCACAAAAGCAGTTTGTTACCAAGCATGCACAATTTGGGTCTGAATAATTGATTAATTGTTTTTTTTTATTGCTCTGTGTTTATATTCCCTATGTTCACTGATCCCACTCAAAGATCCGCGCTGGTCTGTTACGTTTCTGCCCATTAATTACCAGTAATGGAGTTTTATTAGGATCCAATTGAAATAGCTCTGTGCCTTTATTTCCCCGTGTCTTCTGCAGCAGCTTAGGGTTTATTAGCGCACTAAAGTGATTGTCTGCAGAATGAAAACACTTTCAGGACAGACACTTCTTATCCTCTAATATTTAACAAAATTGCCCTCATTCATTTGGTCTGTGACAGGTGAATTAGCCCAGCAGGAATAATCTCAGATTGCGTTAGTATCCCCTCCTCCCTTCCCCTAAGTCCTTCTCACACCCGTCGTTTCTGATATAAACGATGCTGGTGTAATTTCAACATGAAACATACCTAGTCCGTTTTATAATTTAATTGAGCTATTTATCTGTCTCCTAATGGCTTCTTTGGACACTTAAGATTGATGTTCTGCCAGGATTGTATATTGAAGATCTTGTGGAAGTCGTTGTTCCTTAAGTCACTTTGCTATTCAACAGAGAGAATGAGCCCGGGTCTAATTGTATTCACGGTAATTAATGACTGCAGTTTTAGTTTCCTGTCGCCCCACAGGCGAAGCCAAGGGGCTGATGAACCTGAGGTACCAAAGAAGATGCCCAGAGCATTGACCCTTGACCCTTAGATTAGAATAACTTTGTAGTCTACTAATTCTGCTTGTGTTATTCTGACGGGCTCCTTTTTCTTCCAGAGCTGCTCCGAGTAACTAATAATGTATAGAGAACATTGAACTGGGCTTTTCTTCCCTCTGTAAAGTGTCTGAAATGTTCCCAGGTGCCAGGAAGAGTGCCCGGTTGGCACCTACGGACCCCAGTGCGCCCTCCACTGTGACTGTCAGAATGGGGCGAAGTGTTACCACATCAACGGAGCGTGTTTGTGTGATACAGGATTCAAAGGGCCTCACTGCCAGGACAGGTTCTGTCCACCAGGGTTATACGGTCTCATCTGTGACAAATACTGCCCCTGTAACTCCACCAACACTCTCAGGTGAGACAAGTTACCTCACATCAACAGACTGCAGTAAAATAATAACTTCTGAACTGACAAGAAACCAATGGACTATGGATGCATATTTGTACCATAATGGTAATCAGCTGATATTCAGTTGATTTTTTAAAAATGTATTGGTAATAGACAATATTAGATATTTAATTCCGCATGCCCTATTTTTACAGTTAGATCTAAATGAATGTTTAAAAAATGTAATAAAACTATTAAATGTAATCTTTAGCAAAGCTCAAAATGAATATCCATTTTGAATTTTGTATATACAGCTCTGGAAAACAGAGAGAGACCACTTAACAGTGGTGAATATAACGACACCTGACAGAACTGAAAATATGGACCCTTTTTGCCTCCAAAACATAATTTAATTTCATAATGTTCATGAAACATACAGATGGTTGCTCTGACCATCAAAAATTAGATAAAGTGAGTCGTACTGTTTTTATTTTTAACTTTAATATTTGGTATATCCACCTTTTGCATCAATTACAGCAGCACATCTGTCACTATATTTCCTCTGAGAACTTCTGTTATTCCATGACAAAGGCTTTCCTTTGAATTTACAATAGATCTGTCCAGTTTATTTTCCAACTCGCCCCAAATGTGCTCAATGTTGTTGAGCTCCAGACTTTGAGGGGGCCAGTCCATCATTTTTAATGTTCCAGCAGATTCCTTTCATCGCAGGTAGTTCCAATAGTTCGAAGAATGTTTCGGTTCATTGTCCTCTTGGTAAATAAGATGACATAAATGTATTTTTATAAATATACATTGTCTGCGGAGTGTAATGAAATTATAGCACACGTTCTCTGTCAGTCAACGCGTGTTTGCATACATCATATGTTATCAGGTGCAGACAGAGCGAGAATGGCAGGCAAACAGTTGTATATGTACATTATTGAAGTACTTTTACTGTACTGTAAAGTGTTCTAACCTGTGAATGATACATGATCCAATAACATCTCTGGTCATCTGGGCTGCATTTCCCAATATCGTTGTCTCTTAGCTCGCTACATAGACTCTAAAGGTAACTTAACTGAAGGTATACCATACCTTCAGTTAAGTGTTCCCCGATCTATACCTTAGTAGGTTGCTTAAGGTATACCTTCTTAAGTGCAACGATAGCGGGTGCTGTTCGTGGTGGTGGTGCTGAATTGGCTTATATCGATGGCTCAAGAATCGATTATTTGCTCTATGCAGGGGCTGTTTCACTGCGTTCGGTAAAAAAAAAAAATGTTTAAAAGAAGCACTTCAGAAATAGTTGAACTTTCATTTATCATACAAAATTGGCTATGTGTCACTCATTAAACTAGTATAATCACCTTATTGTCAGCTTCTTACTTGTCTGCATCTCGAGAGATTGTTTTATAAACAAAGTTTGTGAGGAGCACGTTCAAACTGTATCTCATCTAACGTTAGTTACCTCCACAGTTTTCTGCATCCCTCCGCCACCCCTTTCCTCACTCTCGGTCGGTGATACGTGGCAGAACTCTGGGTTTGGGCTAAATTCAGAGCTCGGAGCCCTCGATCTCTCTCCCGACAGCACGTCAAATACCCTTATATTGTTTTAATTTATTCAATCATTTGTAAGTGTGAACTAATAAAAACAACTACCACTGGTAATCTGACATTTTTTTATATTAAAGATACATTAATTATCACTATTGCCTCAATGTTGTATAGTGTCTTTGAGTGGATTGCTGCAACATCCATTATGATTGTTTGTGTTTTGATCTTGACTTAGTCAAGTTAGATCTTGAGTCCTCTTGACTACTTTAAGCATTTCATAGATTTAGTTTCAGTGCTAAAATGCTTTGGGAAAAACTCTTAGGGCAAATATTTAGGATTACTAAAATTAGGACTGACATAGTCATTATTTTCTCCTAAATCTGCAAGTTAGGAGCTACTTTTAGCCTTAAGATGTTTTGTGAATACAGCCCCAGGTCTGTGGACCTTCATGTTTTATGGACATTATGGCTTTGGAGGCCGATTGGTAAATAGGGTTTGATTGTATGCTTTCTTTTTTTTTTTAAATACTTAATTTTAAGGATTTTTCAAGTTGAAACACAAAAGAAACAGCATTGGCTTGGACTAAACATACACATCATACACAAAAAACAAAATAACAAAAAAAAATCAAGTAAATGAAAATACTCCAAAATGTCCAATATACAAGAGTGCAGCAGTCAAGGTGCCCAGATGGGGTGCATCAACTTAAGCCTCAGCCTCAGAGGAGTCACTGGGGCCTGGCTGGACAGCCAACTTGTCCAAATGTACAAAAAATGGACCCCAGACAGCAGAGAAGATTGTATGCATTCAATGCTAGCAGGCTATGGTTAGCTTTCCCTAGATCACCTATTGCACCTTTAACATAAGAATTCAGCAATTCATTATTTCTGCAAAAAAAAATACATCTTTGTGGAGTTAAACAGAACCTTCAGTCCTGCACTCATCACTTTTCTAGCCAACTCCTCTCGAGTTAACCTCTGGAGCCATGGGTGAGTAAAGAGCTCCATTTGTGTCCATTTGACTTCATTTGACTTGCAAGTAAAAATTTGAACACCTTTCAACAGTAGCATAGCACTTGCTCTTTATCGCGACCTGTGCTTCATTCATTATTTCTTAGGCGCGTTCCTGGCTAATGCAATGTTAATGCCTGGTATGGGTAGATTAGGCCCTGAGACACTGGGGCTCATTACTACATGAAGAAGAGAAAGGACACCCCATTTATCTGAGTGGAGCTCACAGACACCAGGATGGATGAACTCAATGGTTTTAGTTCTCAGATTTGGCTCCCTTGTTCTGGAAACCAAAGTGTTTCTGTTTAGATGCCGTATACACAGCATATCTTTAGGCATATTTGTACCTAAATGTCTATCTGTCTTTCTCTTTTTCAGCTGCCACCCCCTGACAGGTGAATGCTCATGTACAGCTGGATGGACGGGTCTATACTGCAATGAGACCTGTCCCCCGGGTTACTATGGAGAAGGATGTAGTGTGCCATGCCAGTGTGCTAATGGAGCAGACTGCCACGGTCTCACTGGGGCCTGTATCTGTGCCCCAGGCTACACAGTGAGTCCATGTTTATCATTTATCATTGTCTCCAGTCATTAAATGCTAGTAAATCTTGCCATGCTGAAATATTGTCACATGAAATTGACTTCTGAGCACTGATGATTACAGTTGCTAATGTTTTGAATTAAAGGATGGTCTTTTATCAATTGCGACATATACCCACCTATACATCTGGCATTAACATCCCTCAAACCTCTCATTAGTAGCGTCAGAATCAGAAATACACTGTCAGAAAAAAGGTACATTGCTGTCACTGGGGCGGTACCCTAAGGTACAAAACCGAAAAGGTACTACTATGTACCTTTGAGGTGCTACTATGTTCCTTAAAGGTACTAATATGCACTCTTAAAGTATTGATATGTACCTTTTAAGGTATTAATATGTAACATTTAGGGGTTAGTAAGGTACAAAGATGTACCTTTTCACTTTTGTACCTTAGGGTACTGCCCCAGTGACAGCACTGTACCTTTTTTTCTGAGAGTGTAGCTTTATTGCCAAATGTGTTTGCACACCCAAGAAATGTATCTTGGTATTCAAGTACACATATATACATTTAACAATAGATATAATAACGTAAGAATATAATATAAATTTAAAAAAAGTATAAAGACACATATAAACTAATGTCTGGACCAACATGTTAATCAACCAATCCACACACAAAAATAAGGAAATTATTTGTTGATTATTACATACTTTAAGAAAGAAGCCCCCAGATGATAATTCTGAACAAAACTTGATCAGTACATCAACTTAATATTGTCTTAATATCACCGATTTAATTTGATTTTTTTATTATTAGGTTGTAGTAATGAAATACTGTGGCAGTGGATTTCAAGTTCACCGAATCCTTTGCATAAGACTGGATAAGGAGAATAAAAGTTAAAATTAAGTGTTAATTTATTTGTTTTTACTGAAGGGAAAGACCTGTTAGTGTTTAATGCTATTATGTTTGACATTTAAAAGAGTTTTTGTAATGTTGAAGTTTTTGTGGTTACCATTGTGCTGAGATACATAAAGGTAAACACAACATTGAATTGTTAATTAAATATAGCATGTGCTATGAAAGCTGTATTTGAACTGAAATAGATAAGATGAATTGGTTTCAGGGCTACAACTCTTGTTGAAGTGACTTGATTTTGAGTAATCAACTTAAAAATGTGTGTTTATGCTACAAATTATCAAGTTCCTCTAATTCAAAGCAGCTTGTTGGTTGAACGCAAATTCACTTAAAGTTGTCATAACGCAAAAAAAAATGCAAACTGTTGCGTACATTTTTTTTTGTTGAGCCAACACATTCTTTTTTTGAGTGCATCTTATATTGCACTTTTAACACCATGCAATAAAGTGCAGTAAGTGAGAAGTGTAGTAAGTTTATTTTCCAAAAATCAGTGACCCTCTTGTCAAAATCAGATCACAAGTGGTCACAGGACACACATTTGTGATGCAGGTGCAAACAACAATGTGTCTTGACCAAATACCACATCTAAACAGGGCCATCGATATGACATATGAAAGAGGCAAAATTCATAATTATATAATAAAGGTTTATGATTGTGGATTTTAAGTGAAAACTGGAAGCACCTTTCAGGGAACATTTCTAGTCAGCACTTTCCTTGATCTCTCTTTGAAAAGTTTTTTGTGCCTTCATACTTAAAGCAGAAGTGTCAGCGAATACAGTTTATTGCTTTGAAAATGATCTTTATAGTGGTCTCTCCCTCTCTCTCTCTCTCTTACACACACACACACACACAAACACATCACCTCCTGCAGGGAGGCTGGGAACAAGGTGAGAGTCTCTAAGTTCACTAATGCTACTTTCCCAATGATGGTATCTTATTACACAGCAGGTTTAGACTTAACACAAAGACCTTGCCAAACACAAAAAGAAGCGTTAGACTCCAAAATAGGGTGTGATTTCTAGGCAAGATTTTATATGACATAAATAACTAAATGTTTTGTTATCTAGTTGGTTGCACAAGGCACAAAATCTGCCTGGTGCTGTGCCCGATGATGAACAAAGGGGATGCTAAAATGAAAGTGATAAGATGCAAGGAAAGAGACGGAGAAAAAAGATAGAGATAATCAAATGTGTGATTTGAATTTATTTTACAGAGATATTAAAATAGATGGATGAGTCATTTCGTTACTGAATGTGTTATATATTTATTTCACTCCTGTACATCTAGAGAAGCAAACATGCTCTCCTACAGAGCCAGTATGCTCAGAGTTAGAGATCTGAGAGAAACCAAAACAATTGTTTTGGAGTTACTAAGTAGCAACTGTAATAATCATTTTAAAAAGGGGGGTAATTCACCCTGAATTTAAAGTTATCACCATTTACTAACCTTCATGTCATTCAGCTAAAATGAAATGTTTAGTAACAATTTTACATTTTATTCTGCTTTTTTTTAATTATATACATTAAGGTGTTTTTTGTTGTATTTAGTATTAATGTACAGTACATATTCAAATGTAATGCTGTCATCCTAATTGTTTATTAAATTAAAAAAAATATGTTTATTCAAGGGTGCTATCAGTATATTAGTATTAGTACTTATAAACTTATATTGTTTGAAAATATTCATTTATTGCTTCCGGTTGGCACGTGGTACAAGATGGCACTATAGCTCCCAGTCATTGACAAAAAACAATGGAGGAGGCTGATAATAACAACAAGTCTGCACCGGAGAAAGATGCCACTGAAACTTTACGTGCAGTATGGAGTGCAAGACTTAAAAGACTTGAAAATAATTTAGCCAATTCAAAGAAGAGTTTAGGGAGGATAAACCAAAGTTGGAAAGGGACAAACCAGAAGCTGCACAACGCTGACGGGGATATTAAGTCACATAACACGAGGCTAGAATTCACAGGACTCAAATCTGAAAACCTTGAACTGAACCACGTGCTACTTCATGCTTTGAAAGAACAAAGATCGATAAGGGAAAGATCAGGGATCTCGAAGAACGGTCACAGCGAAATAATATGAAAACGGAGCTTATAGCTGGATGCTGATCTAGATCTGCAGATACAGAGAGCACACAGAAATATGATTTCATGAGGACAGACACATTTTCTTTGCGCATGACTATCCAGTGGAAATTAATGCAAAGCTAAAGGAATACAAAGAGGTTAAAGAGTTCTTAAAGGACAACTCCGGGGAATTTTTAAGTTTATCTTGATTGTTATACCTTTGTGAGTACAGTCTATAGAAGAAAAAAAAAAGGAACCGTATTGGTGCTTGCAACACAGAGTTATTACAGTTAATGCCCAGAGCCCCCACTCAGCTAAAACGGCAGCTATGGGGGCATAAACGTAAAGGGTGTCTCTGTGCCTCTTAACAGACACAATGCAATTAAAATGTCTGTCCAACATGAACACGTCACTTACATGACAACGAATTGCGTTTAGCCCCTTAGCCATTGTTTAAATTCACCTGTTTTAGACGGCTAGCTGTATCTCGCGCTGAAGTCCCGTGGGAACGCAGTTGTAGCTGGAAAAAAAGGCAAATAGTCCAGGACCTGACCAAGAGGGGGCATGTAGTGGATTTGACCAGGATATCTGAGGGATCGGAACACCGGTGAGAAGAAAGGCTGATGCGATATTCCAATGGCAGAAAGTAAGAAGCAGCGACTGCAATTGCATTCGGTTGAAGCTTTGGGCTTCCAGAGGCACCCACCAACATCGGATTGATAATATTTTGGACATTTGGTTTTCCAGAAAACTCAGTAGAAGTTTTCAATCCCTGTATTTCAAACCAGAATCTAGGATTAAAATAAATGGTAGCCTTACCAAAAAAAAAAGAGAAACTTAGAAAGGGGAATTATATATATATATATATATATATATATATATATATATATATATATATATATATATATATATATATATATATAGTAAGTTATAAGTAAGTTAGGTAAGTTTGGAACCACCAGGACTCTTCCTAGAGCTGGCCGTCCGGCTAGAGGTGACCAAGAACACGGTGGTCACTCTGACAGAGCTTCAGCATTTCTTTGTGGAGAGTGGAGAAATTTCCAGAAGAACAACCATCCATGCAGCACTCCACCAATCAGGCCCGTATGGTAGAGTGGACTGGCAGAAGCCGGCACACAACCGCCTTCAGTAAAAGGCACACAACCGCTCACCTGGAGTTTGCCAAAAGGTACCTGAAGGACTCTCAGTCCATGAGAAACAAAATTGAAACAAAAAATAAACTTTTTGGCCTGAATGGCAAGCCTCATGTCTGGAGTAAACCGCTCATCACCTGGCCAATATCATCCCTATAGTAAAGCATGGTGGTGGCAGCATCATGTTGTGGGGATGTTTTTCAGTGACAGGAACTGGGAGACTAGTCAAGATCAAGGGAAAGATGAATGCAGCAATGTACAGAGACATCCTTGATTAAAAAAAACATGCTCCAGAGCACTCTGGACCTCAGACAGTTTTGGAGATTCCTCATCCAACAGGACAACGACTCTAAGCACATAGACAAGATAACAAAGTAGTGGCTACGGGACAGCTCTGTGAATGTCAGACTTAAACCGACTGAACATCTCTGGAGAGATCTGAAAATGGCTGTGCACTAATGCTCCCCATCCAACCTGATGGAGCTTGAGAGGTCCTGCAAAGAAGAATAGAAGAAACTGCCCAAAAATAGGTGTGCCAAGCTTGTAGCATGAGGCTGTAACTGGAGCCAAAGATGCTTCAACAAAGTACTGAGCAAAGGCTGTGAATACTTATGTACGTGATATTCATTTTTATTTATTTTTTTAAAACATTTGCAAAGATTTCAAACAAACTTCTTTACGTTGTCTGGCAAAACTGGCCCCACCGCGGCCCCTCGCCCCGCTGCTTGCCACACCCCAGGGGTATTATTGTTTGTAGAATTGAGGGGAAAAATTATTAATTTGACCCCTTTTAGAATATGGCTGTAACATAACAAAATGGGAAAAAAGTTAAGCGCTGCAAATACTTTCTGGATGCACTGTATATTTCATGTACTGTATATTTCATATAAAAATGCATATAGGAACATTATAGTATACTTAAAGTGCAAAAATAATATATAAATAGTAAACTATAAGTATAATGAAAAGAATGTAAGAAATGTAAGAATATAAGAAAACTTACAAATATACTTAGTTTACTAGTAGTTTATTGAGAGTATCAGAGTGAACTTTCATAAAGTAAGAAATGTGGAGTTGCAGTAGAAATGGAAAAGCGTATGCTAAGTCTTATGTATGTATGTATATGTTAAATGCCCGGGTAAAAAGATATAACTTTAACTCAAATTTAAACTCTTGTGCGGAGGACAGGAACCTCAAGGATAGAGAGAGACTATTAATAGTTAATACAAAATTAATAGCAAAGATGCATTGAATTTATCAAAAGTGACAGAAAATATTAAGTAGCACAACTGTTTTTAATATCACTAATAATTACAATAGAAAAGCTACAGTTTCAAGTATATTCATCACCACTGAACTGATTTTACTGAAAAAATAAATAAATTAAAGCAGATAAATTAAAGACAGTGCTGCAGGTAAAGACTGGAACAGGATGATTAAGACAAACTCAGTAAGAGGCTCTAGCCAACTCCAGGCTTGGCCTGTTGCTGTGTCCTGTGGCAAAGCTACTACAGTGATTTGAACTAGCAGGCGGAGGCACAGACTGTATCTTCATTTTCACCACCTGTTTTTTTGTGTTAGATTTGAGCGGCCTGCTGCCAGTTCTATTAAACACTGCTCGAGGAGCTTTGGCCAAGGCGTCTGACCGAGATGCAATGGAATTGGGACACAATACTCTATTTCCAGGCCATCTCTTCCATTTGGACCTATAGAACAGCAAAGGTTAACAGTTTGACCGCAGTCTGGTTGAAAATAAGAGGGGTAATGCCACCAAAACTAACAACCATAGAGTTCTGAGAGAGTGATATTTATAGGGGTGGGAAAGGAACATATATGCTTGTGCTGCAGGTACTGAAGAGAACGCAGGTGGGTAAATGAGGGACCAAATGCGCGTTGAAAGCACACATGCCACGTTCAAGTGTGCTTTCATGACACTTCACTAGAATGCACAGATGCATTAGTAGGAATTTTAACACTTTATGCTATTTTTTACCAAAAATAAAAGTCATAACTTCAGCACATTTAGACATTGAATGATTGACCACTAGTAAAACCTTTTCTATTTAGGATTTTTCTCATTTATAAATTATTAATATAAATATAAATATATTTCATCATGTTGTTATCTAGCATGATTGGAGTAACAATATATATTTGTATGTATGTTTTTTAAATAAGTATGTTATGCTCATCAAGCCTGCATTTATTTTATCAAAAATAGTACAACAGTACAAATGGTAATATTGTAAAAAAGTATTACAATTTAAAATAATGATTTTCTATTTTAATATACTTTAAAATAATATATTTTGTTCATGCAAAGCTGAATTTTCATCAGCTATTACTCTTTAGTGTCACATGATCCTTCTGAAATAATTATAATTTGCTGATTTGATGCCCATTTATTATCAATGTTGGAATATATTATTTAAAAATCATGAAACTGATTATTTTGATTTAAAAAAAAAACATTAAAAAACAGACTTTTGGACCCATCTAAATATAAAAATCAAAGCCTGAAGACATTTCTATTGTTATGTTATCATAAAGTGAATATTTAGCCTCTAAACATAAGTCCTGTTATAGCCTGCTTTTAGAGAAGTTTAGTCACCCAGTTGAATGTGCTCTCAGACCCGTGTCAGTGTAATCTGGAGCATTCATGGGTCTCAATAAATCCCTGTGGTCATTTGTGAGCCAGAGACTCTTTTACCTCCAACCCATTCACCAGTAAATTGCAGGTCTGCTGAAAAGTCGAACAAACTAACTTTCTTGCCCCATATTCATCTGCCTGCACCGATAGTTTTAAGTTTTTTTCCGCTGAACAGAACTGCCATTGTTAGCAGTCTGCTTGCTGTCACTTTTGAGCAGAACAAAGATAACTGCACGTAGATTGATGAAAAATTAATCCACAGATGTAAGCTTTTCATGTGGGGAGTGGATGGACGAGCGAAGCAGATGGAGAGGTAGAATATTTGAAATGGGGAATACAATGGGGGAATGTGGGAGAGAGAGAACGAAAAAGAAAGAAAGAGCATACAAGAAAGAAAAGAGTGGGAGTAAGAGAAAATATTGGAGATGATTGTATCAAAGTGAGCGAGCGAGATAAATGATGGCAGATTGAAAGAGAGGGGAGAAACAAAACATATATAGAGAGAACGAGAGTCAGTCCCTCTTGGTGCCAGTGGCGTCCTGTGGCATATCTTATCTTGCCTTCCTCCTAGACCTAGTTCTAGATGATAATGAGAGAGCGGGTCCTTTGCTGCTCAATCCCCGACACCGGGAGACGGAGGCAGGAGGCGCACGGCACACTGCCATTACCCCACTAATTGGGAGTCTAAATCATTTTGTCAGCTGTCAGTCAGAGCCAGGGATGAGGCAAGGAGACACCAGTGATAACCGGCGCTGGGATACAGGCGACTCCCCTGCTGAGCCTGGTAAAGCGCAGAGATTGTGCTGGTGTTGTTAGGCTGGGGAACAGGGTTTAAGAACACAGTGTCTGTCAGTCATCAGCAATGGTTTTCTGGGGGATGGACGGAGGTGCCAAGGGCCAGGGGCTGTCAGCTCATTAATGCAGCTGGGGAAAGCGGGCCTTTAGCACTGAGCTCTGAGCATCTGCTGCCACACGAGAACACGAGCTTCACACGGACTTCAGGTTGTCTGCTGTGCAAATGTGCCCGCTACCGTTCTACTCACCTGAAAACGGTATCTAACTCATATGCTGCCGTTTTGCAGGACATTTCCTGTTGGAAGTTTTACGGAATCCTCAGATGGGATTTACAGTCACATTTCACTACATCTTCCTCATGTTACAGTTTAAAGTTGCATAAGTACAGAATAATTCTAATAACTAGCATCTTACATTTTATGGAAGAAATGTGTGCCTGCCTGAGCAAAACTTGCTGCCATGATGCTAGGGTATTGTTAGTGGTTTCCAGGGCATTGCTACATATGTAGTCGTTAAAATGTTCTGGGTGGTTTGCACATTTTTATTCATTCGTCGGGTGTTCTGCTAGGTGTTCGCTTAGGTGAGTGGCTTTAGCATATTGCTGTTCTATTGCTAGATTGTTGTGGGTGGTATTTAGGATGACACACGTGTATGAGTAATAGTAATTAATGTACGTTATTAATTTGTATGTATATTTAGTGTGTAGTTCAGAAACTCTGTTGTGTGTGTTTTTCAGGGAGATTACTGTTCCCAAACCTGCTCGCCTGGAATATACGGTACTAACTGCACTTCCACCTGCCACTGCCACAACCAGGCATCCTGCTCACCAATCGATGGTTCCTGCATCTGTAAAGAAGGTACAGCATAATGTGCTCTCCTTCTTTCTTCATTCTATTCCCTCATTTCTCTTATAAAAATGTGAAGTTGTGGGTTTACAACCAACCAGATAACAAGATTATAGATTGACCTGTACGAATAAATCCTTATGCAATCAATATAAGCAATCAAATAGTAAGGAAAAGTCATAATCTTTACAATTGATTATTCTAGGTCTAATTAATCATTTTCCAATCCCCTCTAAAACATCAATGTTTAGAGGATTAACCCTGTCTATAAATTGAAATTCGGCATGCCTAACAAGCCCATTATACTCCAAAAACTTTCTGGACATCACACATCAGACACTCCCAAAAAATAGTATATAATATCCCCATCCTTCTCTGCCATTATGAAAAAAACTGGTGTTTCAAAATCAAAGGATCCAAAGGCCCTCCAGGTCACTTTCAAAGGATACATAACCACTTAGCACTTACATACATACATAGATTTTTAGGCTGTAAAAGCATAAAAAATGCAGCGTAAATCCACAAGAGCCCTGTGAGTACCCGCGTTTGGCTGACCGCAGCTAACCGTACCTGCGGGACGGCCCTCAGTTGTTGCATAAACATGGACTCATCCGGAAAGGCTTGCACCAGAAGAGTATTTGCTCAGGTCCCCTCAGTTTGGGAGGAAGCTCATTAGAGACAGTACATTTAAAATCCTCATCCCATTCATAATGCAGAACCCCAGTGTGCTACGCAACTTCTCTGCCTATCTCACTCTGCTCTTATGTTGACCTCAAACCATGCATATATTCCACTCATTGACTGCTTTGCGGTGTGAGTCGAGGGAGACAAGAATCCTCTGGCTTCTGACAAGTTGTGACCTCAGTTCCCCCTCTTCCCGATCTATTAATTAAACTCTGTTATAAACTAGAGAAGGACTATTTGGATAGAACTCCGAAAGAGAATGTCTCTTTTTACAAATAATCAAGTGAAGGAACCAGTGGTTGAGTTGAAAAATAAATGAACACATATCTGTACCATTTCTCTTTGCTTTATAGGTTGGCAGGGTGTCGACTGCTCGATCCTGTGCTCAAGCGGGACTTGGGGTTTGGGCTGTAACCGGACTTGTTTGTGTGCCAATGGTGCAGCTTGTGACCCAATCGATGGCTCCTGTACCTGTTCCTCGGGCTGGAGAGGGGAACGCTGCCAGCAGTCCTGCCCCGTGAGTATCTTCCCGGGACAGGTTCCATTGTCTCTCTGCCAGAGGCTAGCAAGACTGGCCATTTGATGTATAAATATTTGTCATGACAGGGTAGTTTAAGCTAAGCAGGATGGTTTGTGTGTTTGGTTATTCAGGATGGAACATATGGGCTGGAGTGTCGCGAGCGTTGTGACTGTAACCACGCTGATGGATGTGACCCTGTGAGTGGATTCTGTCGCTGTCTGCCAGGATGGACAGGTGAGTGTGAGACCAGTGACATAATCACACTGGGTGTGTTTACATGCACACCAATAAGCTGATAACTCACAAATATCAGCTTATTGGAATAACCAGTTTTCCCCGTTTACATGCAAACCAGTAAACTGACAATGCAAAAAAAACGTTTTTACATGACTTTATTAATAAACTGGGTTATTTCCTTGTTGTGACGTCAAACATACCGGTAATAATGACCGTATGTGACTCGGAGTATTCCAAATGTTACATCAGTTGTGATGTTAAATAAAGTGTGCACCGTGTCTGCGGGAGATTTTCGGCTCACCCCTCATGCAGTTACAGATGCAGCGTTTTGACTCAACAGCTTCTACTTCTGCTGCATGAGATGAGAACACATCTTTACAATTTTCTGGGTCTTAAAAGAGTCTGGGCTTGTGATATATGTCCTTATTTCATGTAAAATGCTAGCTTGCTCTGTACATTTAAATCTGCTCTAAGTTTGCGTTTTTGTCACCTATCACACACACGCACTTTAATAAGCCGACAGAAAGCAAGTTAATGATTTTACATGCAGCGCAAAATCGGGGTAAGGGGCAAAAAACTGACCGGTTTATGCTTAAGCCGTTTATGACCTTCCTCTGATTGAAAAAAAGAAAACGGCTAAACGTGCTTACATAACCATATTCATTGTCAGCTTATTGGGCATAATCGTCTTAAGAGGGTGCATGTAAACGTGCCCATTGATATGTTAAAATAGGCTTTTATGAAGCAATAAATGCTGGTGTGAATTACTCGCCCATTGTTGTAAAAAGGCTTGATGCAACGGCGATTTACATAACCTACTTAGTGCACATCACCACCTATTTGGTGGTTGTGCAATCATTTTTCAATCTCTTTGTTAAGCAATCTTTATTCACTTAGAATACAGATTATATTGTTTGTTTGGTGCTACTTAATTTAATGCAGATCCATGTGTGAGATGACAATAAAATAAATCAATATATTTGAATTTAATTAACATAAAAAAATTACCTTGTTATAATAGTGCTTTAGAATTCATACATAATATTGTATATTATAACTGTAACTATATTACACATTTAGTTATATTAATTTAACTATATTTATTATATAGCGCGTATCTGAATACCTCTTACCCCCTGGAGCAGGTTATGTTCAGAGAGTGAGTTGCTATGGCTACTTACCTTACATACCCTGAAAGTTACCTCCATTTTGGGAACCGAAGGTTGGTTTAAACAAACATACATCACATAACCTGCTTTCTGGGATACCCTCCTGGAGAGCTGTCAGTCAATAAATGGGAAAACAAAGTAATTTGCATTACTTATTTGAAAAAGTAACTTATTAAAAGTATTGCATTACTTGAAAAAGTACTCTAAATATGTAACTCAAATTGCTTGCTGGTAATATTTCACAATAGTACTACAGTATTTTTGATCAATTTAATGAAGAGACTAACCTTAACGCTATAGTGTTCACTTTAGTTTTTAGCTAAACTTTGAGGTTTTGAGTTTTGTTCCATGTAGATTAATTACCCCGATTTGGAGTTAAATGTGACTCCTTTTCTCGTCTTTCATGATGATTTTCAACATGATGAAGTACTAAATATCAGTAACCCATTTTATACATCATGGCTGTATTTATATTAAATACTCAACGTGTGGTTACCCATAAATGACTACTTTCTGTATAGAGGTGCAGTTGTTACGCTACAGAAACAGAGTTAGTGTGAAAGCACAATGAGAGCCTGCTGTTACAGTTACACTGCAGCGCTCCCTTCACAAACTGTGTGGAAACAGAGACTTACTACTACTAGTAGTCTTACTAATGCTAATCATTGTAAGAGTCAGCTGGCAGAATTAATATGATATTGAGATCTCTCAAGATACCACAGTATGTCTTCATGAGACAAATATAATATCCACCTAGAAACATCTGCTGTAGTTAGTTGTTTTAATAATGGCTTTTCCAATAAATATTGCAGTATGAATATATTTTATTTTATAAAGTAAACAAGAAATAATAAAATCAATGTTGTCTGTCTTTTTAATATGGAAAGTATTAATCTTTAAACTGCCTTCATCCAGTGGGAAATGCTTGATATTTTTTGAAATCTCATTTTGTTTCAATAGAAAAGCAATAGCACATTTTTATGTCAGCTTCTGTTAATGCTGTATGTTTAAATTAAAATAATTCAAATGCAGTCAAACCAGATTTTTTTTCTTCAACATTTTCTTAATTATCACAGTTTATTCGCTATAGTTTAGAAAATGATAATAAAATATGACAAGAACTCAGAGTTAAACTATGTCAGAACAAATTCATCTTGCCAATGTCAGATCACTTTGATAAAAAAGGTATGTAATGGATTACAATCAACCAATCAGCTGTCAGCTGTTTCATTTAAGTAAATAATGACAATTTAAATCAACCAATTAGCGAGCAATGCTTAATTATGTTCAGTCTGTGGTGTAAAAGGTCGCATTCGCAATTAAAGAGAGAACACTTAAGCAAAACATGGTCAGGTCAAAGTTTCTGAATAATTTTGGTCCCATTCGGTTCAATTCTGCTGGTAGTCCACTGTATAAAGAATTGTTGGTTATATGACACAGTAAAAAAATGTTTTGCTATCCTCACTTACATAAATGAACTATAGTGTCATGAATCCACCAGTAAAAAACTATATCTGGTATCAGAATAATTTTTGGTTTGACTGTATATTTGTGTGTTGTTCAGATTATTCTGCACAGGACTCATGCCTCGAAAAGATGTTATCGCAGGACAGCCTGCAGGCAGATTAATATGAAATCTCTCAAAGCATGAAGCATTTATAATAACTGTTGCTGAAGATGTTACCTAATTAGATTGCACTGACCCAGAATGAAGCAGTCGTTCTGTGCAGTCGACTGCTTATACGGCTTCCACACTGTGCTTACACCTTCTGTTGCAGTGGTCTCAGCACTGTGTGTCCAATATCACAGAAGGGCTGTCTGCTGAGCTCTTCAGCATTACAATAGCATGTGAACATGTTATACAACAAGAGAAAAGGAGCAGGTTGATTTGGTAGATGTGGCTATGCCTGCAGGCCTCCATAACTCTCTCCGTTCAGGTCTCCAAATTCTGGCCATGTGTACTGGGAAATGATGTGGCTTTCATTATCTGCAAGAAGGAGCCAGCTACGCAGAAATCTCATGCTCTGTATCCTGCACAGGTCCCCGCCATCTGCCGGGCCTAATGGAGTCACCAGGGTGCAAATAGGCCTCCGAGACTCTGAGCATCTGAACAAAGAGACTATGCAGAGCGGTGATTTATGGAAGCTATCGAAAGAGACAGAGCTAGGCACACATATGTGAGAAGATAGTGCCAGGTCTGAGACTTTAAGAGAATGAGCTACACATAAGATGGAGAGAGAGCAAGAGATTGCAACAGAACATATCATAAGGAATCTCACACAGTCACAGAGAAAATAAGTTTTTGAAGCTGTTTATTTATATAGGTCCTCTCTTTCACTTGAAATTTCACTTGATTTTTGAAATAGGAGTTTGTACTGTCTGTGACTATTTCTTCCCAGTCTCAAACAACCAATTTTTTTAAATTGCAAAGCAATTAAAAAAAAATTAAATTTCCCATTGTAATTTTACATTTTCTTAAATATATATATATATGCATGTGTGTGTATTTATTTATATATACATAATAATTATACAATGTACACACACAACTATTATGTAAACAGAAACTTTTATTTTGGCGATTAATCGATGCTCCAGCACTATATACATTTTTAAGGTTTTCTCTGCTGTGAAGTATTTGATTGGCTAAATATTACTATATATATATATATATATATATATATATATATATATATATATATATATATATATATATATATATATATATATATATATATATATATATATATATATATATACATACATACACACATACATACAGTCGTGATCAAAATTGTTGGTAACCCTGGTAAATATGATGAAAATATGGCTGTAAAAAAATAATCTGCATTGTTTATCCTATAGATTTTATTTTAAAAATTCACAAAAATCCAACCTTTCATTTAAGTAAAATAATTGACAATGGGGGGTAAATCACATTATGAAATTAATGCTTTTCTCTAAAACACATTGGCCACAATTGTTGGTACCCCTAGAATTTTAAATGAGTAAAATATCTCTGAAGTATATTTACATTAATATTTACATATTTTAGCACACCAAGGTGACAAAGAACATAAAAATACTTCTGGATCTTTAATGTTGTGGGCCTATTTCTTTGCTGGAGGTCCTGGACATCTTGTTCAGATACATTGTATCATAGATTTGAGCAAATACCAAAAGATAAAAAATCAAAACCTGATGGATTCTGCTAGAAATCTTATAATGGGCCGTGGTTGGATCTCTCATTTAGGACAACAATCCAAAACAAACATCAAAATCAACACACAAATGTGTCACTGAGCGCAAAATGAAGTTTCTGCCATGACCATCCCAGTTTCCTGACATGAACCCTATAGAAGATGTGTGGCTGTACTGAAGAGAACCAGCACCAGCATGGATCTGTGAATCTGAAGGATCTGGAGAGGTTCTGTATGGAGGAATGGTCTCTGATCTCTATTCAGGTGTTCTCCAAACTCATCAGGCATTATAGGAGAAGATTCAGAGCTGTTATCTTGGGAAAAAGCGGTTGCAAAAAGTACTTAATAAAAGGGTAACAACAATTGTGGCCAAAGTGTTTTGGAGAAAAGCATTAATTTCATAATGTGATTTACCCCTCATTTTCAATTATTTTACTTTAATGAAAGGGTTAGATTTTTATGAATTTTAAAAAAAAAAGATCAAAAGGATAAACAATGCAGATTTATTTTTTACAGCCATATTTGATCATATTTACCAGGGGTACCAACAATTTTGACCACGACTGTATATATATACACACACAGTGCCTTGCGAAAGTATTCGGCCCCCTTGAACTTTGCGACCTTTTGCCACATTTCAAGCTTCAAACATAATGATATGAAACTGTAATTTTTTGTGAAGAATCAACAACAAGTGGGATGATTTTTGAACCATTCCATTGTAGATTTTGCTCTATGTTTTGGATCATTGTCTTGTTGGAAGACAAATCTCCGTCCCAGTCTCAGGTCTTTTGCAGACTCCATCATGTTTTCTTCCAGAATGGTCCTGTATTTGGCTCCATCCATCTTCCCATCAATTTTAACCATCTTACATGTACCTGCTGAAGAAAAGTAGGCCCAAACCATGATGCTGCCACCTCCATGTTTGACAGTGGGGAAGGTGTGTTCAGGGTGACTGAGCTGTGTTGCTTTTACGCCAAACATAACGTTTTGCATTGTTGCCAAAAAGTTCAATTTTGGTTTCATCTGACCAGAGCACCTTCTTCTACATGTTTGGTGTGTCTCCCAGGTGGCTTGTGGAAAACTTTAAATTACACTTTTTATGAATATCTTTAAGAAATGGCTTTCTTCTTGC
Source organism: Pseudorasbora parva (assembly GCF_024679245.1). Classification (NCBI taxonomy): domain Eukaryota; kingdom Metazoa; phylum Chordata; class Actinopteri; order Cypriniformes; family Gobionidae; genus Pseudorasbora; species Pseudorasbora parva. Next base: position 34,860,560 of record NC_090187.1, on the reverse strand, counting down.
CACACTTCCATAAAGGCCAGATTTGTGCAATATACGACTCGTTGTTGTCCTATGGACAGAGTCAGAGTCCCACCTCAGCTGTAGATCTCTGCAGTTCATCCAGAGTGATCATGGGCCTCCTGGCTGCATCTCTGATCAGTCTTCTTCTTGTATGAGCTGAAAGTTTAGAGGGACGGCCAGGTCTTGGTAGATTTGCAGTGATCTGATACTCCTTCCATTTCAATATTATCGCTTGCACAGTGCTCCTTGGGATGTTTAAAGCTCGGGAAATCTTTTTGTATCCACATCCGGCTTTAAACTTCTCCACAACAGTATCTCGAACCTGCCTGGTGTGTTTTTTGTTCTTCATGATGCTCTCTGCACTTTAAACAGACCTCTGAGACTATCACAGTGCAGGTACATTTATACGGAGACTTGATTACACACAGGTGGATTCTATTTATCATCATTAGTCATTTAGGTCAACATTGGATCATTCAGAGATCCTCACTGAACTTCTAGAGAGAGTTTGATGCACTGAAAGTAAAGGGGCCGAATAATTTTGCACGCCCATTTTTTCAGTTTTTGATTTGTTAAAAAAGTTTGAAATATCCAATAAATTTCATTCCACTTCATGATTGTGTCCCACTTGTTGTTGATTCTTCACAAAAAATTACAATTTTATATCTTTGTTTGAAGCCTGAAAAGTGGCAAAAGGTTGCAAAGTTCAAGGGGGCCGAATATATATATATATATATATATATATATATATATATATATATATATATATATATATATATATATATATATATATATATATATATATATATATATATATATATATATATATATATATATATATATATATATATATATATATATATATATATATATATATATTCTAAGAAACAGAAAGGGGGTGAAAAGGGAAAAAACAATAATGTCATATATAAATGTATTAAATACATTCATCACAAAGAAAAAGTATTTAACCTTTTAGTTTATGAAGCAGTAAGGCAGTAAGTACAAAGAAAGTCTTGAAGAGCAGTAGATTTTTGTGACACAAAGAAAAAGAGTGACTACAGAAGAGTAAAATGTAAAGATACGCCCAAGGACAGACAAGCTGAGAGTGTGTTTTATCAAAAGAGAGAAAGAGAGGGATGTGTGAGATGAGGATTAAATGGTCACTTTCAATAAAACTGTGCATGTGTCTAATGAAAGGAGGAAGAGAAAGAGACAAAATAACCAGGAGAGAGATAGACTGAGAAAGCAAAAGAAATGTGGACGTGCAATATTAGGAGCTCCAGGGGCTCTAGACTGAATGATCGTGTGTATAACACAGAGTGTCCTGCAGAAACCCTCGCATTACGTGTGCAGGCATGTGTGTTTGTGTGTCCACTTAACATGTAAAGTGCGGTAGAAAGGGATGGTGTATGATGGTACTTGCTCTTCACTCATTAATTGGCTTCTGGTCCCCCTGGCATTTCTCTTCTAGAAAAGTCTTCTCATATGCAGACAGACACTTCTCCTCTTTCTTCTCTCTCGCTCTGCTCAAAAGCCCCTCTTTTTGTCACTATTAGGCTTTCAGGGCACTCTTCTATTCTCATTCATTGCTGACAATAAAGGAAGTGCAGGACTTTTTTCCGCCCAGCCCAGCAGAAGCTCAAACAGGCTTGCCCCTTCTTTGATGTGCGGTGGCTGGGCTTGTCTTAATCGCACCCCCATCCGGCCACCTCTTTCTTCTGCAACAGAGGTGGAGCATTTATGATGCCTGTCCCTGAAGTTTAGACCTGGTCTAATTCAAAGACCTGGGACTAATTCCATTTTAATGGGCCGTGCCACTCGCTCAGAAAAGTCTCTGTCAAAGGAAATTGCAAATGAGTTTCCTGAGCTGCTGCTTGAAAGGATGTGTGTGAGAATATGCATGTATGTGTGTGCACATCATTTCTCCTATCTATGCCATCTTGCTTATGGAGTGTGAAGTATATAGATGCTAATTTATTTAAGTTGTATTATTAAAGCAGTAAGCCACTCGAGGCTGAGTATTACACTGAAGTTAAATGGTGTACTTACTCAGGCAAAACCTGAGTGGCATGGTCAAATCATTGTAGTTCATTACCACGAGCGCTGATTGCTTTTATAATGTCAGCGGCGACACCAGTGTTCAATTAATATATCTATTTATAGTTAGGATATAAATAGTCACAAAATAAACAGTAGTTCTGCCTGTTGACCCTTCACTAATCTCTGCATGTGGTTACTGTTGCTAACTCAGAAAGTGGTAGAATTTAATGAGACCTTATGAACCGAAATGAATTGTGACAATTCATGTAACATGATTAAAACTGTGCAGACTGTAAATCAGTCTTTATCAAACGTTATGAACACCATTGATCAATATAAACGCAGATTAGGCATAACTTGTCATTATCCTAATATTGTATTGGTCCCCTTTTGCTGCCAAAACAGCCCTGAGCTGTGGAGGTATGGACTCCATTAAACCCCTGAAGGTGTGCTTTGGTATCTTGCCCCAATATGTTAGCAGTAGATCCTTTAAGTCCTGTAAGTTGCGAGGTGGGGCCTCCATGGATGGGGCCTACACACACATGGCCATCCACGTGATTCATCAGACCAGGCCACCTTCTTCTATTGCTCCATAGTCCAGTTCTGATGCTCACGTGCCCACTGTTGTTTTCAGCAGTGGACAGGGGTCAGCATAGGCACCCTGACTGGTCTGGGTTTATGCAGCCACATTCGCAACAAACTGCAATGCACTGTGTATTCTGACACCATTCTATCAGAACCAGCATTAAATTCTTGAGCGATTTGAGCTACAGCAGCTCGTCTGTTTGATCGCACCATGTGGATGTCACATAGCAAGCCTTCGCTTCCCACATGCATCAACAATGAGCCTTGGCCACCCTTACCCTGTTGCTGATTCACCACTGTTCCTTCCTTGGAGCACTTTGATACTGACCACTGAAGACCGGGAACACCCCACAAGAGCTGCATGTATGTGTCTAGCCACAAGTCGTCTAGCCATCACAATTTGGTCAAACTCGCTGAAATACTTATATTTGCCAATTTTTCCTGCTTCTTACAGCTTTTAGAACAAAATGTTAACTAGCTGCCTAATATATCCCACCCATTACATATATATACATATATATATATATATATATATATATATATATATATATATATATATATATATATATATATATATATACAGTGTATACTACAGTGGTGGCCAAAGTTAATAGAACACCTGACAGATCTGAAAATATTTACCTTTTTTGCCTGCAAAACATATTTCATTTCATGAACATGCAGATGGTTGCTTTGACCATCAAATATCAGATGAAGTGAGTCATACTGTCCACTTTTATTCACTTTTAACTTTTTAACTTTTAATATTTAAAAGTTAAATATTACTGGTTGCCCACTGAAGCTAAGCATGGCTGAGCCTGGTCAGTACCTGGATGGGAGACCAACTGGGAAAACCAGGTAGCTGCTGGTAGAAGTGTTAGTGAGGCAAGCAGGGGGTGCTCACCCTGTGGTCTGTGTGGGTCCTAACACCCCAGTATAATGATGGGGACACTATACTGTCAAAGAGCACCGTCCTTCGGCTGAGACGGTAAACCGAGGTCCTGACTCTCCGTGGTCATTAAAAATCCCAGGTTGTCCTTCGATAAAGAGTAGGGGTGTAACCCCGGCATCCTGGCCAAATTTGCCCACTGGCCCTTGTCCATCATGGCCTCCTAATAATCCTTATATTCTGATTGGCTTCATCACTCGGTCACCTCTCCACCAATCAGCTGGTGTGTGGTGAGCGTTCTGGCGCAATATGGCTGCCGTTGCATCATCCAGGTGGATGCTGCACATTGGTGGTGGTTGAGGCGATTCCCCCTTCTATGTAAAGCACTTTGAGTGCCTAGAAAAGCACTATATAAATGTAATGAATTATTATTATTATTATTATTATTATTATTATTATTATTATTATTATTAATTATATTTGGTATGTCCCCCTATTTCAGCAATTACAGCAGCACATCTCTCTGGTATAGTGTCAATATATTTCCAATGTGAATTTCAACACTAATGTTATTCTATGAAAAAGGCTTTCCTTTGAATGTGCAATAGATCTGTCCAGTTTATTTTCCAACTCGCCCCATAATGTGCTTGATGTGGTTGAGCTCCGCACTTCGAGGGGGCCAGTCCATAATTTTCAATGTTCCCGCAGATTCCTTCCGTCGCAGGTAGTTCCGGAAATAGTTATGTTTGTATTTAGCTTTTTTCTGCTATGGTAGGTCTGTCCATGTGCCTTGTTGTTTTCCTGTTTGTGTTGTAACATCAATATGACCAGATAATGTCATTACATTACAACACTTTGAAACAATATAGTAGGTCTCTTCTTTATATATTTTGTGCGTGTACTTGAGCATGTCCCTAGTGGAAGTCTATACACAAACCAGCTAAAAGAGAATGGGAGAGGAGGCTCAACCACTCGAGGGACTTGGCCCTGTTAATGAACACTCTACACTGGCAGGGAGGCCCAGCCTGATCAAAAATACATACAGAGCGCTGCACAGAGCGGCCCAGTGCTGCGGCCAAGAGATGCCTGAACCTACACACACCCCAAGCTTTTGAAACCAGGACTTTGCTCTCAGATAAGACTGCTTGGTGCTCTGTTGCTGTCCCAAAAGAAAATGTTATACTAGCTTACTATAAAAGCAGTGCCCTTAAGGTTCAGGCATGTCCCCTCTTTTTTAAACAAGCAGCTGATTTATTTAGGTTTTGTTTATTTCACTTGTCTGCATCTATTCCCATTTCTGTTTTCTGCTGTGATAGAAAATATGGAAGCACACGGAGAACAAGCAGTGATACTTCCCTCATTCTTTTAACAGGCATCCACTGTGACAGCATCTGCCCTCAGGGCTTCTGGGGGCCTAACTGCTCCATGACCTGCTCGTGCCAGAATGGAGGCTCCTGCTCTCCTGAAGACGGGACCTGCGTCTGCGCTCCTGGTTACCGTGGGACTTCCTGCAAGAGAAGTAAGCTTCTCCTCGATTTCCTTTCTCCTTCCTGTCACCTTCTCAAAGCTTGACACATAAGTGTTTGATTTGAACATACTTCAAACAAGATGATAAACAACTGGCAGGGATGAGAGGGGGTCACGGCTGTTACATCCAGACAGTGACCCTCTGGGAGTAGAGTGGGGACGGTTGAAGAGGCAAGCACTCAGTGACAAGTCATGAGCAAATCTTTAATCACACACATCTTAATCACTTCAGCCCTGGATCGCTGTAGAGATGCAGTGTCCATGTGGGGCTCTCATCAGCCTCTCCATGAGGAGAAGTGTTTACTCTGCTTCTCCGGGGTCTTCTTCTTAAGACACTGTCTCGCTCTTGCTGTTTCTTTTTACCACACTGTGCCCTCAACAGATAAGCTGACTGATTTCTGGTCATTTATTAAGGATCAAAAGCACAAAATACTACAACGATTAGTCCGTATACGGCAGGTGAAATTCACAAAAAACATGTCCAGGTTACAATCTGCTGTTTGTTTTTATGAAATACAAATACAAATAAATACATGTATCTAAAAAGTTTAATTACTTTAATGCATCTGGGTGTTTTAATTATAATTATTAATATGGCCCTGTTTAGATTAGTGCGTTTTCATTTAAACACAGATCCTCGACAATACTGCTGTTTCCACTGCTTTTCAGAAAAGATCTCCGTCTACTCTACACAGCCGAAAACGCATGTCACATGACTATTGATGCACACTGGGCATGCGCATAGTGTGAACAGTTGCCAATCGGTGCCAATTGCTCTAATAATAGCTTGCTTTTTATATTATAAAATGCAGAGTAAAACTACACAATAGCTGCTAAAAAGGACAACAAAGTCAGCAAAGCTTTCAGTTCCGTCTCCATTATTGTTTAAGAATTACTGGTCTGTTTCAGAGCTGTTGAGAGAGGCCTAAGGCCTGTTGCATGAATCTAGCTGAACAAACTGAGTTTCAGAGTAGGTTTAGAGTTGACAAATCCAGATAAATCCAAACTGGTTTAGATCGAGTTCAGCCGTTTCTCAAAGCTTGGTATAAACTTTCTCTGTCAACTCATATTTAATTCAGAGTTAGCGATTAACTCTGAAGAGCATGCACCTGAAAGTGTGCACACAGTGTCCGTTCGGTTCACTTCTCGAGAAGGCGCAATTCACTTCTCTTCTGAAGATCGTTTTGAAAATTATCATGAAATTAAATGTGTTTACAAAGCAGGAATAAACACTGCTGCTGCAGCGACAGTTTGAGGAACTTAAAGAATATCTGACTAGATCAATGCATGATGTGAATCAAAAAAATATGCCTAATAATTATAGGTTCACAGAGAGCTCATGAATACACGTTGTTTAAAAGAATTATGAATGCATGTTTTTCATATAATGCAATTATATGAATATATTATATTAATTAAAAGTAATTATAATCCATATGATATAAATATAATAAATAATTAGCACCAAAGGATGAGCAATTTTGTCTCTTATGTTTTTTTCACTATAAACTGCCAATTTGGAACGAGAGAGACAGGATGTATGGCTTTATTGCTTCTTTACTTGCAGCTGATTGGTCCAGTTTGGGTTTGCTATCTCTAACCTAGAATAAAACCTGCACCAGACTACTATTACAAAAAGACATTTTACTCACATAAGTTTGTTGCACCATTCCTGTCGGATCCAATATAGAAGGCACAAAATTGTGTCTGCAAAGCACTTGAGACTTGTTTACAAACGATTCCGCAGTGAAATGAAGCGAACACACAAACGGTCTTCCCCACGTGAGCTGCAACCTCATTAAAAATAAATGAAGTATCACACATTCCTAATAGTAGGATCCAAAGGAAGCTTATGCAGCGACTGTTCTTCCACAATATCTTGCTATCTTCTTCAGCATGTTTATTGCTGCTGGCTAGCGTGATCCAATGGGACAGTTGGTGGGGCTACAGAATTACACAAGCTTATTATTCTGTATTCAGTATTTCGTCGCAAGATATCATAAGGATGAAGCACACAATCGTGTTCTGGGCCTGGTGTCTATAAAAGCTTTTCTTTGACTAACAAGGACGTTTTCAGCTCTGAAACTTACAGGATAATCTTATATTACCATGACCTTTTATATATCAAAAGTTCAAGGGAAAGTTGATTTCTCAATTCATCACTCCTTTAAAAAAAAAGTGTAAACTGAGATTTCAAACTAAAACAAGGTATGCAGCATTTCCAAAAGACTGTTTTCTGTGGACGTCATCTGTGGACATCAGGCGTAACCGTAACAAAATGTATGTGTTTTAAAATGAAAACGCACTAGCGTAAACAAGGTAATGTTTACTCTATTCCAGAAAAATAACACTGGAATGAATAGCTTTTTTAAATATAAAAAGCTGTAGAAATTTAAGGAAGTACAACATCTACTAACATGATATATAAATACTTTTAGATGGACTAATACAACAAAATTATATATCATTTCAAGAGTTCACATGTCCCTGGCTAATTAGTTAATGGTAAATGAACTTGGCTTGCTATCCTCAAAATAAGCTTGTTCTCGAGGCTCCAAACTCAACCCCCCTATACTACATGGAGGATGAATGAGAGAAACAGAGGAGGAAATGAGGAGGTAGATGGATGCTGGAAGAATTGTCACTGCATAGGACGGTGCAGTGACTGCTGCTCACATCCGCTTGCAATGATGAATGGCAGGACTAAATGATTAGGTTCCTCCCGAAACTACGTTTGGAACTTCATTTATATTACAATAATGAGAATGGGATTTTATGCATTAGAGTGAGGAGAGGGCTTACAGTGCAAAAAAATCTTAATTTTCTTTAAAGGGTTGGTTTACCCCCAAAATGAAAAAAAAAATTGTCATCAATTACTCATCCTCATGACATTTCAAACCTGTAAGACTTTTGTTCACCTTTGAAACACAATTGAAGATATTTTAAATGAAATCTGAGAGCTTCATAAGATCATAAAACAACTTCATATGAATCAAGCGGTTTAGTCAAAATTTTCTGAAGAGACTCGGTCACTTTATATGATAAACAGATTTAATTTAGTCTTTTATTCACATATAAACATTGATCAGCAAATATAAACAGAATCTCAACCATAAGTGCTTGACGCACAATCATTTACCTCATTGGTTCTTGCTGTAGCTCAAACGTGGTACTGTGTGTGGTGGGACAGTAATTAGAAGATGAACAAAAAGTCTTAAGTTTTGGAACGACATGAGTGTGAGTAAATGATGAAAGAATTTTCATTTTTGGGTGAACTAACGGTTTAAGCAAATTATGATTTATCAGTTATTTCTCTTGATTTAGATTTTGGGGTGAAGAATGATCTGGGCATGTTTTATGAGAATCATCTAGGGAGTTGCAAGTGTGTGTGTGTTCAAAGATTACAAAGTGAAGGGAAAGTGAATGTGATTAATCTTCACCACACTGTTCGTTGTTGTACAATTATCTTAATTACAAAGGCCCACCACCCATGGTGGAAAGGTCAGCACACACTACTCTCCTGCATTACACAAAGCTACAGCAATTAAAGCATATTAAGACTCTAATGAAGAAAAATGACCCACAGGAGCTCCCGTCTCGGACAGAGCTGAGTGACAGAGACATACTGAGCCCTCATGCTGATGGGAAACAATGAGCCAAACCAGGAGGCCGACAAAACCCCCTCGTTACTTCTGCTTATATTAGTTGTACTGTTAATTTAGGGTTAAAGAATAGCACCCGGATGTAATCAAATCTCAGTTGGCCATAGATGATAACATTATTGGAATGGCTAAATAAAGTGCTCAATTATATTTATATAAACTACCTTTCAAAAGTTTGGGGTCGGTTTTTAATGTTTTATTAAGAAGTCTCGTATGCTCTGTACTGCCTTTATTTGATCAAAAATACAGTATAAACAGTAATAATGTGAAATATTTTTACAGTTTAAAAGAACTGTTTTCTATTTAAATGGATTTCGCATATTCTATGAATTAATTTATTGCTGTGATGGCAAAGCAGAATTTTCAGAATCATTTCTCCAGTCTTCAGAATCAAATGATCCTTCAGAACTCATTTTAATATGATGATTTGCTGCTCAAGAAACATGTAATATTATTATCCATGTTGAAAACAGCTCTGCAGCTTAATGTTTGTATGAAAACCATGATATATATATATATATATATATATATATATATATATATATATATATATATATATATATATATATATATATATATTAAAGATCCTTTTATGAATAGAAAGTTCAAAAGAAAAGAGTTTATTTAAAATAGAAATCTTTTGTAACACTGTAAATGCTGTCACTTTTGATAAATTGAATGCATCCTTGCTGAATAAAAGTAATTTCATTAAAAACTCCAAACTTTTAAGGCACGGTGCAGTATATAATATTGTTTTTAATGGGTGACGAGTAAAATATTGACAATTCTTATTGGTTATATGAACGTTTGGGAACACTATTTTAGGGTTAAAATCAACTAGTTGCTTATTTGCATGCATATTACTAAGATATTGGCTGTTTATTAGTACTTATAAAGCACATATTAATGCCTTATTCTGCATGACCATATTCTATATCCCTTAATCCTACCCAATGCCTAAACTTAAACGGTACAAAAATGAACTTACTAACTATGAATAAGCAGTAAATTAGGAGTTTATTAAGGTTTGTGTATAAATATGCTTTGTGCAATGCATCATACAGTTTTTTTTTCTAACTGTTTTTTTGTTTCTAACTAATTGCTTGTATGTCCTTCTATGTGATTATGCACTTTGTATTCATATTTTCCATTTATGTCTAATCTCTATTTTGACTTTCTTTGCTTTGCCACTAAATCTTTCCTTCCACTTCATCCTTTCTGTGCTTTGCCCATGACAGTTTGCCCTCCTGGTTTCTATGGGCACCGCTGCAGCCAGTCATGCCCACAGTGTGTGCACAGCACTGGGCCGTGCCATCATGTCACGGGTCACTGTGAGTGCCTGGCCGGGTTCTTTGGCTCGCTTTGCAACCAAGGCAAGTAGCTTTCTTTCCTCTCCCTCTGTTTCTCTGCTTTCTCTGTGTTTTTGTCTCTCTTCCTTACCCATGGACCCCCTCAGATCCTTGGAGGCTTGTTCTGCTTGGAGAGAGGTAAAAGAGAAGTATAGTCACACCACTGTCTGACTGCCTTTACTATAATTACAGTATCGTTCAATTAGAAACACACTATAACTGAATCAATACACCAAGGTGTCCATTTCTCATGATGAAGTGCCAGAAATACGCTGTTTCTGCAAAACTGTTGACACATTCTTGTTGTTTCCACACAATTTGCAGTTCTGGTGGATTTTTTTGCACAACTCTCAGGGGCCAATGTGGGAGTGTTTCGGACCAGTTGACGGACTGTCACCTACAATAATTATTATGCCTTAAAAACTTTTTTGTGCATTGAATAGTGTTGTTGCAAATTCTGCTGTTTTAAACTTGTCACCAAGGTAATATAACTATATATACTCACCTAAAGGATTATTAGGAACACCTGTTTGATTAAGTGGTGTAGTCCTGGTCAAGATAATCTCCTGAACTCCAAACTGAATGTCAGAATGGGAAAACAAAGGTGATTTAAGCAATTTTGAGTGTGGCAGGGTTTTTGGTGCCAGACGGGCCGGTCTGAGTATTTCACAATCTGCTCAGTCACTGGGATTTTCACGCACAACCATTTCTAGGGTTCACATAGAATGGTGTGAAAAAGGAAAAACATCCAGTATGCGGCAGTCCTGTGGGCTAAAATGCATTGTTGATGCTAGAGGTCAGAGGAGAATGGGCCGACTGATCCAAGCTTATAGAAGAGCAACTTTGACTGAAATAACCAATCGTTACAGCCGCGGTATGCAGCAAAGCATTTGTGAAGCCACAACACGCACAACCTTAAGGCGGATGGGCTACAACAGCAGAAGACCCCACCGGGTACCACTCATCTTCACTACAAATAGAAAAAGAGGCTACAATTTGCACAAGCTCACCAAAATTGTACAGTTAAAGACCGGAAAAATGTTGCCTGGTCTGATGAGTCTCGATTTCGGTTGAGTCATTCAGATGGTTGAGTCAGAATTTGGTGTAAACAGAATGAGAACATGGATCCATCATGCCTTGTAACCACTGTGCAGGCTGCTGGTGGTGGTGGTGTAATGGTGTGGGGGATGTTTTCTTGGCACACTTTAGGCCCCTTAGTGCCAACTGGGCATCGTTTAAATGCCACTGCCTACCTGAGCATTGTTTCTGACTATGTCCATCCCTTTATGACCACCTTGTACCCATCCTCTGATGGCTACTTCCAGCAGGATAATGCACCATGTCACAAAGCTTGAATAATTTCAAATTGGTTTCTTGAACATGACAATGAGTTCACTGTACTAAAATGGCCCCCACAGTAACCAGATCTCAACCCAATAGAGCATCTTTGGGATGTGGTGGAACAGGAGCTTCGTGCCCTGGATGTGCATCTTATAAATCTCCATCAACTACATGATGCTGTCCTATCAATATGGGCCAACATTTCTAAAGAATGCTTTCAGCACCTTGATGAATCAATGCCACGTAGAATTAAGGCAGTTCTGAAGGTGAAAGGGGGTCAAACACAGTATTAGTATGGTGTTCCTAATAATCCTTTAGGTGAGTTTGTGTATACACACACATACATGTACGTACATGCAAATACCATTTAATAATCCATTTAATAATTTTAATCAATATAATAATTTACACTATGTTGTTATTGCATACAGTTTAATGTACAACAACATTGAGGTGCAAATTATATCTGCCACTATTTATAACTAGTATAAGTAATACATGGAAAATAGGCCTATTGTTCTTTTTACATAGTAAAAATAAAATCTAGCGTTATTTTCCCACGTCCTTTAAGTAAATCGTGAGCACAATATAATCATTTGTTCCCTTGTTCTTTAATTTAAAATGAGAGAACAAATTAGTACAATGTTGCCATGGTTTACTAAAGCGAGAGAACATGCTCTATTCATGGCCACAATATATTTATTGTCCGCATGTCATGTGCAGGGCTCCGTAGTAATGTTTTAAATTTTTTAAGAAAATTGATATGATCATAATTATGATTTTTTTTATTTCAGTATTTATCAATATTTATAGAAAATATTAAAAGACATTTAAAACTAATAATTAGTCAAATATAATATGAATTAAAAAAATTATCATTAGGGAGATTTTTAATCTCATTAATCACATAACTGTGATGACATCACACCAAAGGCCTTCCCTTCTAGTTGCTACTTCCCCTGCTGGTGAACCAGAATCAATTGTTATGTAGATAAAATAATGTGGCACAATTGTGTATGTTTAAGGAAGTTGTACTTAGTTTAAGTTGACTCTGACAAAAATGTATTGTTCCCATGTATTTTGATTGGTCTATAAATATATTCTTGTGCTTCTTTCTGGGATTATATACATGAATGTTGCACATATTTACCCCTCTCAACCTACCTATTACCTAAAATGAGCTGTGCTCGACCCGCATGGCACTTCATGCCACTCTGTGTGTGTGTGTGTGTGTGTGTGTGTGTGTGTGTGTGTGTGTGTGTGTGTGTGTGTGTGTGTGTGTGTGTGTGTGTGTGTGTGTGTGTGGTGTGTGTGTGTGTGTGTGTGTGTGTGTGTGTGTGTGTGTGTGTGTGTGTGTGTGTGTGTGTGTGTGTGTGTGTGTGTGTGTGTGTGTGTGTGCGTGTGTGCGCGCTGCTATTGGCAACATGCCCATCCGCAGAACGCCACGCTGACTCGGTTCCTCCGCCGTACTGAAAATAATTGGCATTATCACTGACACTCTGACAAATAACCTTCATAGGAAATCTGAATATTGCTGAGCTCGTTCTTCTGAGACACAAACACTGAAGAGTCAGGTCAATATCACCAGTTTTGTTGAGCTCCTGTGGAAAACCAGAGACAGTGTAGAAACAATAATTTGTTAATTTCCACTAATATACTTCATGCTTTGAGATTTACATCTAGGGGGTCTATAATACCCGGAGAGAGCTATCCGTTAACATTCTTATTCATTACAATGGCAGTTGTGCTGCTTAGGCATAAACCTGAGAAGTCTGAAATCTACCATCTTTAGCTAATAGCAAAACATCTACTATAATATAATGTCATATCTGCGATAAACTGTATATGTTGCTTGCAAAACAAATTTATTTCGTCAGAAAGCATGGCAACTTTTGAATAGTTTAAAATGTTATAGTAACAACTTTCTACCAGCAGGGGTTGATCAGCCAAACCCACAAGCCTTGATTTACTTTTTTAAGGGATTACTCCTCTACTATGGTTTTCACTTTTTCCGAAGTTAGTCAAATGAAGCTTCTTGCACTAAAGGAGCGCTGTAAATATTGACTCCCGGTTGACTGTTATATAGACATAGTTACAGGATTTTGAGTTAAGTTTCAGGTCAATGAGGCAGATTTCCAACTCAAACTAATAAACCCTTAACACTCACTTCCCACACCACAGCACCCAACTGAGACATCCAGATGAAATATACATAGACCATCTCATAATAATTAACCAGTCTTTTCATGAATTAAGGAAAGGCTGCATGAATATATAGAATTCACTTTCATTGCTTTCAGAACTGTCTCGTGAATAAATATTTAATATGTTAAAGCAGAAGAAGGAGAAGGTCGAGAAAAGGCTTGTTTTAATTTGTCCAGATCATAATTACTGGAAGAAAGGCGGGCCTCCGGGGGATCGTGGCTAGCCCACATACCTACTTTTTTGTAGTTTGGTCTATGTTGGCGTCCTTGTATGTCTTGAGCCCACGTTCACCCATCTCAAAGAGAGCTAATGAACTTCTGCGAGTCACAGTCAGAATGAAACGGAGCCCGTGACATGAGGGGGCCACTAGCTAATAAGAGGAAGCTTTGAGTTAGTTGAAAGTGTTTCCACAAAATGAGAAGAGTGTGGAAATATAATTATTAAAACCCAGTGACTCAAAGATTTAGCTTCAGCTTCACCTCAATGGACAATTCTTCTGATTAGATCATCTGATTCCGTTGTGTAGCCGTATTTCCCTCGACAAGGGAGGAAATAGTATCCCATTGTATGCACCTTGCTGTGAACTCAACGAAGTAAGAAGGGAGAGGTGTGCGAAACATGATGGGCTTTAAACTCAAATTTCTAATTGAGGCAAGTGTCAAGAGTGTGGTGAAATATTCGTTTTATTAAAAATGTACACAAGCTCTATTTTTAATTTTGTAGTACTTCAGTCGACCCTATTCTTGACGGCGCTGTGCGAAGCCTGCAAAGACGGATAATTGGACCGTGTGACAGAAGCACATGTTTGAAGGGTGATTCAGCTTTGAAGTGCACACAGACACATGACTTACAATCACTCTTGCACGTGTCACTCTGGTTTATCATCAGTTACTTCTCATGCAGCAGTATTATAGAACATAAAATCACACAGCATGACATCAGTGATCGGTGAAAAGTTTCAAATGGTGAAATGCAAGATGTTACAGTAAAGTTGAAAGTACTTTAGTACACTAAACAATTAACCTAAATGCTCCTAAATTACTTTTATTAAAGTCAAAAATATAATTTAGCATCACTAGATGAACTGTTTAAAAGTTTATGGTCAGTAAGATTTTGTTCGTACTGTTGTACATTGTACTATTCAGAAAGAATGCATACAATTTTATAATGTTACAAAAGATTTATAATTCAAATTAATGCTGTTCTATATAAGAATATTATATAAGAAAAGAAAAAATGCAATGTTTTCCACCAAAATATGAAGCTGCACAACAATTTTTTACATGTATAATAATAATACATCTTTATTGAGCATCTATATTTTAAAATATATTAAAATACATTTTAAATAATTGTAATGTATTTATTTTAATTAAATGATTGCAGCCTTGGTGAGCATGCGAGCATTTTGTCTTTTCAAAACACTAGTAGACAGGGATGGTGCTGTGTGGTTGAGTTTGTGAAATAATCATTATTATTGTTCATCATTTCAATAATTTTGCTTAGTCCCGCTCCTGACACACTTCTTCACCTTCACATCACTGAGAAAGCAAAAGCTATTTTGGAAGGATCGTAATTTGAATGCAAAGATTTGATTTGAAAACACATTTATGTGGACCAAAAAAAACATTTTTTAGCATGCTACAGATATTCTGTCATTTCCCACTGACAAAATGACTTACAGGTTTAAGTGTTGTGCTTTGTGTCCCATCAGTGTGTCCCAGTGGCAAATTCGGGAAAGCGTGTGCTGAGATCTGTCTGTGCACTAACAATGGCACCTGCAACCCCATTGACGGCTCTTGCCAGTGCTTCCCAGGTTGGACCGGAGACGACTGTTCACAGAGTACGAACCAATTTGTCTTTCTCTCTGTTTTGGTCTTCTTTATTTCTCTCACTCTTTGTGTTTGGTCCTACCATTTCCTGTCCACTTTCATCCATTTCTCTTTCATGGTCTCATGTCATAGTGCCACGTAAATCATGACCACGTCCATTTTTCTTTGCCAAATACCCCACAAGCACCGCTGATGGAGACCAACAATTTCCTCAATAAATTACTTGATAGCACACTCTCAATAATTTACACAGCGCAAGAGAGCAGCAATATGAAATAGAGACGAGAGCAACAATGTCCCGGAGAATTTATCACTTATTCGCTCTCCTCCCGCCCCTCTCGAGCTGTTAATCTAACGCTGTTTGCTGTAAGTGAAGGGGTGTTGGATTGGCTGTGGGAAAAGTGAGGGATTTCTATTATTAATTCCAAACAGTGACATTTTCAGCTTTAAATTGACTAAAAGGATTATACTGTAGCTATGGCCCTCATTTCAATGTGATTTCCTCTTTATTTTGGCTGTACCACATTTTATTTGTAAAATATGCAAATTTTACATCAAATGCATCATTTTGTATACATGTTATGTCAAGTAGGGGCCTGTAAATGTACGTTTACACGCGTGTTTTATATTAAAACACAGTAGACATGTGTGTTAGTCTTCATTTGACGGTGTCTCTGGCTCCGCAGTTTGTCCCATTGGCCAGTGGGGCCCTGACTGCTTGAACTCATGTAACTGTCACAACGGAGCCCAATGTAGTGCCTACGACGGAGAGTGCAGGTGCAGCCTGGGCTGGACCGGCCTCTACTGCACACAGCGTGAGTCTCCCTCACACACAAACACACACACACATTCACACACACAGTTATTACATGTTCAATTAAACAAACCTCTATTATACACATATACACACACGTAATGAACATAAAGTGACACAGTGACACCTTTTGGCAGTATGTTGGAACTGCACCATAGAGTTGTGAAATCTCATGATGTTATGATGCCACAGAGTGGTCCTTAATAATAAATGCACATTTTTCATGTCAGTCATTTAACTCATTATATGACCTTGCTCAAGGCTGATATCAAAAACCATCAGCATCACGCCTGCTAAAAACAAAATCCATCTTTCATTCATTACGTCAATCATTTCTTGATCCCTCCTCTGCTGCCACTGTTTGAAACTTTTTTTATGACGGCAGTGATATGAACTCTTTCTTGAGAGTGATGAAATCAGTTTGCGTTTTGCTGCAATGTTTGCTCCAGTAGGCTTGTTATCTTTAGTGGCCAGACTGTCTTTGAGTGTTTGTGTATTTATGTACTGTACTTGTGATTGTCTTAGTGTCTGAGGCCGTTGTGAAAGGGGGAACACTGCCATGCTAATACAGTTAAATTAGGTACACGTTACAATAAATTCTGGTCATTTGCCGAATTGGAATGTTGCGGCTTCTCTTTCTCCCTGGGTTTCCTGTTGCCGGCGCCATCAGCATACACCAACTGTGTGTTGTAGGTTAATGTGATGTAGCAGGATATCTCTTTCCTTCAGGCTGTCCCTCAGGGTTTTATGGGCGAGACTGTGCAGAGGTGTGCCGCTGTCAAAATGGAGCTGACTGTGATCATATCACTGGCCAGTGTGCCTGTCGGACTGGCTTTATTGGGACCAACTGTGAACAGAGTGAGTGTCGTAGCCTCTTTAAGAATTGTATGTGTTGTTGTGTTAGGGGGTTGTGAGAATGTCAGTTCGAAAGAGACGTTCAGCTGCCCTGATGATGTTGATGATGGTTGGAATTGATGATATGTGCGTGTGTGTGTTTGTGTACGTATGTTCCCCATCCACCATCTCAGGCAGTCAATCACAACATTTGTCTGAGTGCTTGCTTTACACAGTGTTTAGCAGGAGTTGTTTGGATAATTGTGTTTGTGTGTGTGTTTTTTGTACAGAGTGTCCTCCCGGGACATTTGGCTATGGCTGTCAGCAGCTGTGTGAATGTATGAACAACGCCACCTGCGACTATGTGACCGGAACGTGCTACTGCAGCCCGGGATACAAAGGAATCCGCTGTGACCAGGGTAACACTCTCTTTTTATGTCCTTTTTTGATGGAAAATTCCAAACATCTATACTAAACATCTATACTAAACTTTTTGACCATCTAGAACAGTCCAGCAACTACATAGAAACATGTTAACAACCAATTCGACCCTTAGCATCTGCAAAGAAAACCTTAGCAATTACATAGGAACACAGTAACAACTACTCAGATCCTTAGCAACTGCATAGAACCCCCTAGCAACAAAATAACAATACACTAACAACCACTTAGACTTTTAGCAATTTCACAGAATATCCTGGGAACTATATATAAACACACCAACAGTGTTGAGGAAAGTTACTTTTAAAAGTAATGCATTGCAATATTGGGTCACTCCCTAAAAAAATACCTAATTGCATTACTTATCTTTTTTTATGGAAAGTAATGTAGCAGTACTTTGGTGTTACATTTTCTCACCTGGGCTTGGCTTGATTTTAGTTTTTTTTATAGACAAAAATTAAAGAAATTAATTTAAAAAAATATGGTATTCTTCTTCTACGAGTGTGAATGGCATTTGTTTACAGGTTGTTAAAGAACACAAAGCACACGTCTCGCAGACATCCTGTAGAATTCAACCAATCAGATTATGACTTTGACGTCAGACTTTCATTTTTGAGCTACTTTTGACTGCCCATTGGACTACTTTTGTTGCACAGACCTGGCAACCCTGGCCATTCTGGACTACAGAAGAATAGAACAAAGGTTCAACACTCTTACTCTTACTTCGGCAATAAAAGCAAAAAAAATGTCTAAAGTCATTTTGCTTATTAGTATAGATCAATTGTATTATCAAAGTTCATCAGCAAAGACATTGCTTAATAAACTGAGATTGAATACATAAAGTATATTTGTGTCATTTAACGTTTAATTATCACAGTTTTGCGTAATCCCTGTTTTTATTCATTAATGAATCTGCTTTTGTGCAAGTTAGATGAGTGCTCACATTTCTACTAGAACTACAGTAACCACCATTTTTACACACAAACGCCACTGCAACGTTACTCACAATTTCCCTTAACATGGGGACAGGAGAGTAATAATAAATGTCAGTCAGTAATAGGAAAAGTTTCTAACTTGTGTTACTAATTTGAAAAAGTTATTACTCATATTTTGTAGTAAAATTCACCATGCATTTTTCCTGATGTGCGATATTGTGGGTGAAGCAAGAGATTAGTATGCATAGGAGAATTCTGTTGTACCTGTACTTCTGGGAATTAAGTAGTCTGACTGATCTACTCTACTTGATTTCATTTTCAACATAATCATATTCTGTGTCCCAGCGGCTCTAGTGATGGAGGAGCTAAACCCCTACACTAAGATCAGTCCTGCTCTGGGTTCAGAGCGCCAGTCTGCGGGTGCTGTCATGGGCATCATTTTCCTGCTCCTGATCATCATGGCCATGCTCAGCTTGTTTGTTTGGTTCAGGCAGAGACAGCGAGATAAAGGCCAGGACATGCCTAGTGTCTCATACACACCAGCCCTGCGTGTCACCAACACTGACT
Source organism: Pseudorasbora parva (assembly GCF_024679245.1). NCBI lineage: Eukaryota > Metazoa > Chordata > Actinopteri > Cypriniformes > Gobionidae > Pseudorasbora > Pseudorasbora parva. The sequence goes on along the minus strand of NC_090187.1, from coordinate 34,841,536 downwards.
ACTCCCTCTCTGGTGAGAACCTCCTGTGAGAATAATCATCAAATATTAAATAAGATGCTAACTTGAGATGCTCTACGAGCTCTATGATCGGCACGAACCATCTATAGGCTGAGACATATTTTAGCTTCAAAACTAAGAAATTCACCAAAAAACAACAATAGTTATATAGTTATAGTTACCGACGCAATGTGTAAAACATATCAATGAAACATGTTGTATATTTGAAAGGATAATTGCAGCTTCCATAGAATATCCCATAGTATATTTTACAAACTATAAATGTTTTTTGCTAGTACTTATCTGTATTTAAATGTTAGAAACATAAAATAAACATCATATGGTTGAAAACGTTATTTGAACCACTGAGTGCATCCAGGTTGCAGATTTGAGAGTAATAGTTGATGACATGATTCTCTGAACATTCTTATTAAACCGTTGTGATCATACGTTTCAAAGGGTTAATTATCAAATGTAAAAATATTGTTTTTGTCTATGGAAGTAGCATTTGAATCCATTTGGCTCAAAAATCTGAGGGGGCATTTGAATGGGAATGACGCCTCTGCTTATAATAGCATATATTTTTGAACATTGTGAATTATGCATTGTATTATCATTGTATATTGCCATGGTGCTACCACACTTTTCATACTGTATACTGATAACTTTTTCTCAGGTATATTTTAAAATACTGGTAATTTTTATGTCAGCTGCATAGATGCCAGTTTTATTGATGTGGCTGTAAGTGGCTCCACAAACTCCATTAAGTATCATGAATTTTTGTCCATTTAACTGCCCTTGTCTACTCTATTATTGCAAGAACAGGATGTCATGCATTATCAGACAGGAGTTTATATACTTGTGTGATATGTAGGAGTTTTGAACACTGCTGTCTTGCCATCACTCCTAGAAACATCTCAGAGCAGCAGCAGTGGCCAGTGTTTCTCCAATCCCAGCTATCACACTGTGGCGCAGTGCAACATTTCATCCTCCATCACAAACAACCTGGACGGCACTCTCACTCTTAAGGTGAGCACATTAGGCTCACAACTTCATGTAGGTTCGGTAGATGGTAGATTTTCAAAATTTCACTAAAGTTCACAAAATTTCTGTAGTAACTGTTCTTGTGCTTCGAATATTACATTAAAAAAATGTATGCTACAACATGATTCAGAAACAAGGGCAAACTGTATGTATTCACTCGTTTGCATCCATAGATTTATTTGTTAAAGGGGGATTCAGTATTTATTAACATCAAGACGAAATAATGATCCGAAGCTGAATATAAAGTTGTGCATTTTCAGGTCTAATGCCAGACTTTGGCAAGCTGTGTGATATACACTACCATTTGAAAGTGTGGGGTCAGTAAGATATTTTTATTCAACAAGGAAGCATTAAATTGATTAAAAGTTATGTTACAAAAGTTTTGCTTTGTTAAAAAATGCTGTTCTGTTCATCAAAGAATCCTGAAAAAACATAAATATTAAGCAGCACAACTGTTTTCAACAAAGATAATAATAAGAAATGTTTCTGCAACAAATCAGCATATTAGAATGATTTCTGAAAGATCACGTGACACTGAAGGCAGGAGTAATGATGCTGGAAATTCAGTTTTGCCATCACTTATGATGTATAAAGAGCATTTTAAAATGTATTGAAACAGAGCATTTCTTTTGAATTGTAATAATATTTCACAATATTTACAGTATTTTAAATTTTAAAAATGCAGTGTTGGTAAACATAAAAAAATATTACCGACCCCAATCATTTCAGCTCTAGTGTACATTAGACAGGGTTAATACCAGTGACCAAATGATGTGTTAAGGCTCTTGTGCCAGTAAAATGGGCTTGTTAGATAAACTTGTTTTTTTTCCTAAGACAATCATTTTCGAGTTATGTAATCATGTCAGTGAGATACGTTTTATAGCTTAATTCGTTCTTAATGAATCCCTGCATTGCACAATTCCATCAAGTCTATCAGGACAATGGTTGTTCGGAGTGTCTTTGATGTTTCCTTTTTCCCTTTAGAAAGGAGACAGGAACAGTTCAGAATGGAGAGCGTACTGCAATCTCAATGACCTGGGTCAGTGTCCTCACTTAATTTCTTATCTCACCCTCTATTCAAACCATCTTCTATCTGTTCCTGTCAGACAAGAGTACTCATGCAATTTGAAATGGATTAGATATATCATTCTTTTCTCTGCTCAGCCTATTCTACAAAACAAATAAGATATTTGTTTTCCATTGAGGCACCAGAGAATTAAACTACTTACTCATTCCTGGGGAGTTGCAGCGAACACCAGAAGGCGCTTCTGGCACTGGAGCAAGACCTCCGCCTGCTGCGTTTTTAATAAGCCTGTACTTTAAGTGGCACATGCATGTGGTGGAAGGTCGGGCTTTGCCTGTATTATTCAAGGTCACTCAGACTAGGGGGGAGAGAGTTCATTACCTCGCTGATTTTCCATCCCATGGCACCTCACCCCATTATGTCTACCTGCAGGTCTGCTGATAAGGCTTCGGTAGAGCATAGAAGGCCTCAGAGACTCGGGTTCGAGGTTGGGTATTTCCATCATATTCTTTTGAAAGCCCATAGTGGAAGTGAAATAGGGCCAGTAACCACAAGTTCAAAAAGATTTCACCTTGTTATTGGAAATTTCTCTGATTTCTAATCACAGTGGTGAGAAGAATTGTAATGTTAACTTGTAGATGACAGCCTGTTTTATAAATGGACAGTTATTTCAAAGCCTAAGCCAAAACTTTGATGAAGATTACGGACGTTGTCTTCTTGATGAATTGTTTACTGTAAGACAAGGAATTTGTGTTCAAGTAAATTATGACAGTTTTGATTTCAAATTATGTGAAAGTACAAATGGTCTTGTTGGAGTTGGTCAAATTGACCCCAATTGGATTTGTAGAAAAATGTACAGTTAAGACCTGAGGGCCAGAGTCAGAGATGAAATCGATTCAAGAAAAGTTTACTGAAGAATAGTTTGCAGATTCATCAGCAGAAGTCTGCTACACACTCAGCAAGGAGTTCGTAGGCAGCTCTGCATACACAATCATTACAGCTGCAGTTTTTCTAACACAGGTCACAAAACTTCAACATCACATCAAGTAGAATGATTCTGATTGGTTAAGGCATAGATAAACGGAGAAAATGTCCACATATGGGCGATTAGTCAGAAACATATCTCCATTGATTATCAGGATGACGACCAAAATCCTAGCTTAGGCACAAAGTGAGTCATAAATCTGAGTCTGATGTCTGTCAGATGGTCATTTTGTCTCCCCTGCATGCCAGCTGCTCATCTCCCAAAGGATTTTGACTCACACCCACAGATACACAGCTTCTTCAAGGTTGTAGCTGGTCGAGCTCTAGCTCTGCTAAGGAAACTTTCTTAAAACATACTGATAAGATGTCATTAAGAGGTTCTCTCTGTACTTTCTCTCAGTAAGAGGTTTAGACAATATTTGTCTTTATCCTCTAGTGATTGAAAATAAAAAGTAAATGATTTAACTAAGAATTGATCTCAGTGTCCTAGGCTATATTGAATATTTGGAATGATATGTATTGTGAAAAGCTCTATAAAAATAAATGTGAATTGAATTTGAATATTGAAGTGGCAGTGGATTCTGGAATCCACCCCTTCAGATTAAATACAATTCCCCCCAAAATACACTATGAAGAAAAGAAAAAAAAGAAAAAAAACAGAATCAGGTGCAAACAATTAACTTTTAATAGCAATATATATATATATATATATATATATATATATATATATATATATATATATATATATATATATATATATATATATATATATATATATATATATATATATATATATATATATATATATATATAAAATGTATTTTCTTTACAAAGAATAAATATCTGAATTTATGATTAGGTCCTTACAGTAATCTTGACAAACTATATATTTTTGAAAACTTTCAAAGTTTTTATATTTGGTGTCTGATTTTCAAAAGAAATAGATAAGACTGTGAAATATTATCCATTTGTGACACGGTGTCGAACAGTAACACACGCCCTGCTTCTTCCCGTTTGTTTTTATGTGGATTAATATTGCACTGTTCAGTGCACTGTTTGAACATTTTCATTTATCAATCTAAACGTCACCTTAAAAACATGTCCATATCTCTTGGTAGTCAGCTGAGAAACTTGAGGAGTAATGTAATTTGGTTAAAGGTTAACTCATTATACACTTGCTTTTGCTTGTGATAGAAAGACAGTCCTTCCTGTGTTGTCTTCAGGAAATGTTAATTTATGATAGTAAATGTGCTAGTATGTAACATTCATGAGAAAATATATATTTTATATTAAAAAGCTAAATATAATTAGAATTTGATAATATATATATACACATTACCTTTCAAGTAATTAATACTTTTATTCAGCTAGGATGCATTATTTTGATTAAAAGACTTTAAAGTAACACTTCATAATTTTTTACATTTGTTAACATTATTTAATGTATTAACTAACATTAACCATTAACAGCTTTTATTAATGATATTTGGTAATGTTAGTTTATAAAAACACAGCTATTCAAAAATGAAAAAAAAAATCTAAAACTTCAGCTTTGCATTACGTAAATGCAGGCAACATTAAGATTCTGTCACGCTTGGTAAAGCGTGGTTAAACAGGAACAAGATGAAGACAAAATATGAACAATAGGCTTCAGTAACACAGACAAAAAACAACCAAACTTACCTTAGCGAGAACTAAAACACAACAAATTATATACAAAGAAAGACAAGGGTAATGAAGACCTGTGATGACCAATGAATCTCCATAGCAACTCATAAGTAGTGGGAAAGCCAAACACAGGAAAACAGGAACTAACGAATACAAACTAAAAGTCCATGAAAGCAAAGCTAACAGAACATTATATATACATATACTTACATACACAGTGGTGGCCAAAATGATTAGAACACTTCTGGGGCATCTGGGCGTCATCTTATTGGGCCTGGATTTATTTTCCAAGAGGACAATGAACCGAAACATTATTCTAACTATTTCCGGAACTACCTGCGATGAAAGGAATCTGCTGGAACATTGAAAATGATGGACTGGCCCACTCAAAGTCTGGAGCTCAACCACATCAAGCACATTTGGGCCGAGTTGGATCTGCCCAAAACTGGACAGATCTATTGGATAACATTAGTGTTGAAGTTCTCAGAGGAAATATATTGACACTACGCCAGAGAGATGTGCTGCTGTAATTGCGGCAAAAGGTGGACATATCAAATATTAAAGTAAAAAATAAAAACAGTACGACTCACTTTATCTGATATTTGATGGTCAGAGCAACCATCTGCATGTTTCATGAACATCTAAAAGGTCAATATTTTCAGATCTGTCAGGTGTTCTAATAATTTTGGCCACCACTGTATGTGTGTATGTGTATATAAAGTTATGTGCGTGTACAGTGTATAATTATTATGTATATAAATACACACAAATACATGCAAATATTTCTAAAATATATAATGCAAGTATACACAGTGCACACACAAATTGTGTGTGTGTGTGTGTGTATAATTTATTATTATTTATTTATGAATTACTGATAATGTGTTCATGTGCCTCATTAGGAGTATCAAGAGGAGACACACTTACACTGAGGGACAACAAAACCACCCGAATGGCCAAAGGTAATGACTATTTTGGACATTTGCTCATGTAATAATGGACACCAAACTATACACAAGATGTCCTTTTCCATTTTTGTGGTGGTCCCTTAACAAGGGCCATGCGTTCACTTAGATTATTTTTTTTTAAATTAAGAATGACTAGTATGACTATTAGTCAAGTCCGTAATATAGCGATCACACTGTGCCTCATTCATATACACTTTATTGTGTGACAGATTTATACACAGTCTGTTGTCATTACTTCCTCCATTTTACAGAACTTAATCTCTTCCTCTATATTTCTGGTTGATGTACATAAGTAAAACAGCCACCATCTAGCTTTTACTCTTTCTACACAAACTCTTCTTCAGCGACATTTTTTATGTTAACTGCCGTAACAAGATTTTCCAGTGCAGCCTAACAGGATTTCACAGGAAAAATCCACCCTGGGATGCTGTTTCTAAACAGTGCATCCTGGAAAAGTGCTTACTTTGCATCTTTGGCGTGAGATTGTCTTGAATGCAACTTAATTTTCCTATAGTTCTTTGTAGATATAATAACCTTTATTACATTTTCCTTTCCCAGATGATGATGATGATGTGGTGATTACATTGCAATAAAATGAATATGTGAGTAATACATGTTCTGTAATGTGTGTAGATTACATAAAGGCCTCCATGTGTAGCTCCAGCTCGTGCTCCCTAAATAGCGAGAACCCGTACGCTACCATCCGAGATCCGCCAAGCCTGGCCTGCAAGCACACTGAAAGCAGCTACGTGGAGATGAAGTCTCCAGCACACAGAGACCTGACCTTCTGCTCCAACACTAGCACAACCCTGACCACTGCCAGCAGGAACGTCTATGACGTGGGTGAGTCTGATGAAAGCAAATTAGTACTTACCGTTTAATTTCTGCAGTATACACACTCACACTCACACACTCATATGGTTGGTATATAGATATACAGTGAGGAAAATAAGTATTTGAACACCCTGCTATTTTGCAAGTTCTCCCACTTGGAAATCATGGAGGGATCTGAAATTGTCATCGTAGGTGCATGTCCACTTATAATCAAAAATCACGATATATGATTTTTTAACAATTTATTTGTATGATACAGCTGCAAAATAAGTATTTGAACACCTGTTATTCTACCTTTAAAATGTCCACCTCCACTCCATTTATTATCCTAAATTAGATGCACCTGCTTGAGGTCGTTAGCTGCATAAAGACACCTGTCCACCACATACAATCAGTAAGAATCCAACTACTAACATGGCCAAGAGCAAAGAGCTGTCGAAAGACACTAGAGACAAAACTGCATACTTCCACAAGGCTGGAAAGGGCTACGGGGAAATTGTCAAGCAGCTTGGTGAAAAAAGGTCCACTGTTGGAGCAATCATTAGAAAATTGAAGAAGCTAAACTTGACAGTCAATCTCCCTCGGACTGGGGCTCCATGCAAGATCTCACCCCGTGGGGTCTCAATGATCCTAAGAAAGTCAAGAAATCAGCCCAGAACTACACGGGGGGAGCTGGTCAATGACCACTGTTTCCGAGGTTACTGTTGGTAATACACTAAGACGTCATGGTTTGAAATCATGCATGGCACAGAAGGTTCCCCTGCTTAAACCAGCACATGTCCAGGCCCGTCTTAAATTTGCCAATGACCATTTGGATGATCCTGAGGAGTCATGGGAGAAAGTCATTAGGTCAGATGAGACCAAAAAAGAATTTTCTGGTCATAATTCCACTAAATGTGTTTGGAGGAAGAAGACTGATGAGTACCATCCCAAGAACACCATCCCTACTGAAAAGCGTGGGGGTGGTAGCATCATGTTTTGGGGGGGTGTTTTTCTGCACATGGGACAGGGCGACTGCACTGTATTAAGGAGAGGATGACAGGGGCCATGTATTGTGAGATTTTGGAAAACAATCTCCTTCCCTCAGTTAGAGCATTGAAGGTGGGTCGAGGCTGGGTCTTCCAACATGAGAATGACCCGAAGCACACACCCAGGATAACCAAGGAATGGCTCTGTAAGAAGCATGTCAAGGTTCTGGCGTGGCCTAGCCAGTCTCCAGACATAAACCCAATAGATAATCTTTGGCGGGAGCTCAAACTTCGTGTTTCTCAGCGACAGGCCAGAAACCTGACTGATCTAGAGAAGATCTGTTCGGAGGAGTGGGCCAAAATCCCTCCTGCAGTGTGTGCAAACCTGGTGAAAAACTACAGGAAACGTTTGACCTCTGTAATTGCAAACAAAGTCTACTGTACCAAATATTAACATTGATTTTCTCAGGTGTTCAAATACTTATTTACAGCTGTATCATAAAACAAATTTTCATTAGTTTTCATACCAATTTCATACCCCTCCATGATTTCTAAGAGGGAGAACTTGCAAAATAGCAGGGAGTTCAAGTACTTATTTTCCTCACCGTATATTACCATATAAATAATTTATTTTGTAAATAATTTATTGTTTTTTATAATATCATTGTGTTCATGCATAAGTAACAGTTGTTATTTATGCTTTCGTGTTCTGAGAATGTCTGACTGTTAATGTATCAATTCATATATTTAAAGGGGAAATTTTCCACTGAAGTACTAGGTTGCCATATGGCAATATTTAAAGGAACACTCCACCGGTTTTAGAAATAGGGTTTATTCAACTTATTTCCTACATTTAGAAATGTGGGCAAATGCATTTTTGTCTCAGTGCATGCAGTTTCAGTTTGGCAGGGTCGCCGCTAACTTAGCTTAGCATAATGAATGGAATCCTATGTTGCCAGCTAGCATGTCCTGAGTAAAAGTGATCAAAAAAAAAACCCACCCAATTACTTTGTCTGGCCTGCGTACTCACGAGTACAAATAGCGATGCAGATTAAGACTAGGCGATTTCCTAGGCAGATATTGACTTGGGACTATTTTATGGGGAAGCACAGGTGAAGCACTGCTACTTGGGCTCAGAGAATACACAGGCCACACAAAGTAATTAGGTGGGGGGGGGGGGGGTTAATCACTTTTGGACATGCTCTGGACATGCTCGCTAGCAACATAGGACTCCATGTTATATGGAATAAAACAATAAAACAGGATAAAACAATGCATGCACTGAAACAAAAATGAATTTGCCCACATATCAATGTAGGAAAGAAGCTGAATAAGCCCTATTCCTAAAACTGGTGAGTGTTCCTTTAATCCCATTATTTTCCCCAAATGATTCTAAAATATCAATTGGGAAACATTAAAACTTTAGAACGTAGCATATATCATATAGAGAGCTGTGTGCTAAAGATTCAGAGTTTCAGAAATTAAGCCACTCACCTCTCTTTCCACCTTTCTTTCTCAGAACCAACAGTGAGTGTTCTTCAGGGACCCAACGGCCTGGCGACCGGATTCTCCCAGAGTCCTTACGACCTCCCGCGGAACAGCCACATTCCCAGCCACTACGACATCTTGCCCATGCGTCACAGCCCCACACACACCCCACCCCCTCCAGAGAGTCCCCCAAGCTCCCTGCTGTAGAGCCCAGTCCTGCCCCAAAAACACGGGCGCAAGACCTTGTTTTTTTTACCATCTCAACCTCTTTCTCTCTTCTTATCTCTTTTCACACACACACACACATTCAAGGACAGATGCATGAGTAGATTATACTGGACATGACACAGTTGGAGTCCGTATTACTCTTTCCGTCGAGTGAAGGAGGATTGTGGGAAATGGACTACCGGAACAACAGCTCCAAATTTGGACACCAGCGATTATTCATCACCCCTCTCAGAGGCGTTTTATAGCAAGCTGTGCATATAAAATCAGGAAATACAAGGGTAGAAATGCATTCTTTGCTTACATGTCTATAATAAGACATTTGGAGGGAATAAAGAAGTATTTAAGAGGTTTTCATGGAAACATACTCACTATGTTCTTAAAGACTAAAACTCCACACTGGAACAGATAATCAATGTGACTCAATGATCCAGAACTTTTAATTTGGAGTTGGCAGTCGGGGTGACCGTGAGGAGAGCAGTCCTCATTTTTCACCCCTGAGTGTTAAGTCTGGACCTGAGACAAAAGCATGGTTTAAAATAAGAAATATTCTTATTGTGTAAAGGCGGTTACCATTATGAGACGAAGGAGTACCAACCAGGACTTTATACATTCATCTACCACTCAGAAATATTTATAAAGGTGTATGAGGAGAGCCTGGGGTCAACATGAGCTCTGTGATCCTGTACTACACTGCTCATTTGTGTAACCTGGTGCTTTCTACTGTACATAGACGTTTATGACTGTTGCTATCAGTTAATTGGGTGTGTATGTATTATGAATTGGGATTAAGTTGTGTTACACTTTTCAAAGCTATCGCGTTTAGTTTTTCTTCTTTGTACGTTTACATTTTTAAAACATCTGTTAGCTGGCCCTGAAAGGTTTTTATTTTTTGGTTATGTATTTATGATGTTTATTTATGTACAAGTGATGTTTTTCTTTCTACTGTAAAAGTTAAACATATTTAAAAGGGGAAAAAAGTAGCATGAACAAATGATACCCATAGTGACCAATTATTTTCATGTGCTTGTGCTATTCGTGCACAGTATTAATATATAAAGTCAACATTATATGTTAGCTCTTTTGTCAAAATAGACAGGACGAGACCTCATACGTGTTCTAAAAACAGTATAAATAGATTTGGAGACATGTCGCATTCCTTGTGTTTCAGTTTGTTTGATAATTTCAGCTTCGATTTGAGTTTTGTTCTAAAGTGGCTGCGTAACATCACAATAGCAATAACAGTGACAATCATTCATAAATTAAACAGAAGAAAAATGCATTTCATCAATCCGACCAGATCTACAGCTCAGCAGTGGTTCCTCATGCACTTTTATGAATTGTTCAAGATCGCCCAGTTTATTTAATGTTCTTACTGTTTAATTGATGCTTTACATAAAAGTCCTAATTTTTTTATTGATTAATCCCGTTGTTCGGCAGTCACATATTTTTGTATAATAACCACTAAAGTGTATAATTGCCTTTCAAGACATTTTTGCATTGCTATTACCTTAAGTTAAACTTTAAAAACGTTAATCAATTGTTAAGTGTATTATTTAGCAAATGTCTAAATGAATAGTTTATATATGTATATATATATATATATAGTACATTATAATGTTGTGATGCTAGATTCATTTAGTGTTATATTTTTAATTTTAGACAAAACGGTGTAGGATTTTGATATCGTTCATTTGCCGTGAAAATAATTTGGTGCGTCTGTACTGAACATTATCTGTCACGTATAACTGCTCCCTTTTAAATAAACGTACCACTTTTACTAACTTTACAAATTAGGACGGTGGTCATGCCTTAAGGAACTGAAATAAATATCATGTTGAAAAATAAAGGACTAAAGTAACAGGGCATATCAGCAGTGGGACAGTACGCCCACAAATGAAAATTGTTATTTCCTCAAGCTCAAGTTGTTTGAGATATATAGAAGTTTCTTTCTTCTGTTAAACACAAAAGAAGATGGTAACTGTTTTCCTACTATGGAAGTCAGTGGCTACCCTCAACTGTCTGGTTACCAGCAGTCTTTAACATATCTTCTTTGGTGTTCAACAGAAAAAGAAACCGGTTTGAAACAACTTGAGGCCAAGCAAGTCAGTCACATGAAAACTGTAAGGTTAAGCAATTTATAAGTAACAGAAAAGCTTTGAATTAACTACATATTTTATTTGCTCTTTTAAATTGGAATTACAGTGGACAGAGTAATAGTATAATCATAACAATACAAAATAAATCACAGTACAGTGCAGACAAAAGAAACAAAAAGAAATAAGGTTCTCGAGGCATTACGTGAAAGATCCGACAGTCAGAAAAGTAATATCTGGGTAATCTTGCTAGGACACACCAGCTATGTGCAGTGCATGGGCAGGTCATAGTTGTGCCATCTGTAACCCTCACATCATTGGCACCGGCCCCTGTTAGCACCAGAGACCCCTGCCTCTAGAGAACAGTCATACAATCAGAGTCAGGGTCCTAAAAGAACAGAAACAGACCCTAACGCCTGTATAATCACCAGGTCTTTTCCTTTTGATGGCGATACGTATTGTATGTGCTGCTTATAAGATCTAGGAGACTCACTAAAAAACAGTCAAATGACTTGCATGCAGTAATGTCGGTTCAGTCGGATTCAGTAATTACATTGCAGCCTTTTAGGGCCTTCAGGTCCACCTGGAATGTGTTCCGATACTGTTGGGAATGATCTTAGCAAACTACGTTGTTTTACCTAGTGCTAGGGTAATTAAAGCCAAAGGGATCGATAAAGTCAAATTTCCAGAAAAATAAACCACTGCTGAGGTCTACAGGATTCTTCCACACCGAGGTCACCCATAGTGACCGTTATATAACATGCATTATTAGTTCAGTCTTAACTGATATTTTGTGTCACACTGAGTAAATTTTATTAGACAGCCATTAAGCGAAGACGAGCATCACAGCTTGTGGTAGTTTCCTCATCTGCTGGAATCAGAACAAAGACTTTTTGTAGGCTAAAACACATAATACATTCATAAATTATCACACTGTGTCTTAACGCTTAAGAGTCCCATCACTTCGCCACGAAGATTAAAGGCTAACAACTCGATTCAAGTGACTACCACAGAATAAATACAAGTTACAGGTCTTAAGATCATTAACTGTAGTGGCGGGAGATATCTTACATTCAGTGCAATAAAAAGAAAGAGAAAGTATCCAGTCTGTTCCCTAGAGTGCTCTCATGTGACGCGGCCGTCAGCCGGCCACCATTCACTGCTGCGTGTTTTTCCTGTCCAACTTTAACAACAGAGTGTGATCTGCGAAAATTACAATGGGTTTGAGGTCGTGACGATAAGATAACGTTACCTTTAGGGGAGGTCTATTCCCTTATTTCATACTGAATAGGTTTGTGGTAGTGTTTCAAAGAGAACGTGTGCCTGTTTGGTAGTACTGTCCCCTCTTGAGGAAATCATCTTTCTGCATTATGACATCGATTCTTGTTTATTACAAATTGAATTTTTGCTATACCAAGACAACAACTGAAAAGGGGCTGGAAACACAAAATGAAAGGACTACATTACAGCGTGATTCTAGCGTGTGATGAAGGCCTCGCCGCACTGGCACGGACAGCTGCGTTGCGTTTTAAGCACATGCATGAAAGCGTCCGTGTGTAACGGTCCATCAAAAAAGGCACTAAAACCACTATTCTACCTCGATGCAAATGAAGCACGTGATGGCGAAGAGAAAACAGCGCAGTAGCTATGTGCCTTGAGGCCTCTTCCATTGGCCTGATGGGGAAAATCAAGAACGCGATGCGATGCCGCCTTGTGCCGAATGCATGAAGGGGTGCACATGCAATGAAAACCGCACTTGGAAGATGGCTGAAAGGTGAAGACTGTGGTCTTTGGGCCCTAATCATCATCTAACATCTATCAGGTACATCATCTCTCTACAATCACAACATTAAATATAGCAAAACCTCCAATACTGCACGTTTCTCCCCTCCACCCCAGACACGACAGTGACGAGGGGGCTGCTACTAAAGACATACATGAGCGAACCTCACACGTTTGCGAATGAAATTATATATTAAGACATTTCAGTGAAGATCGGCACAAATGATTATTAAAATTCTGCAATATAAAAGCCTACCATGGCAGGAAGGAGGGAAAATAAACAAGCTTAGTCCAGACTGCAGGTGGTGACCCTTTGAGATTCTAGCTTTGGAACCAGCCTCTGTGCTCAAGCCTAGTTGTGCAGCTGCATCTCAGACCCAAAGCAGTCTTGAAGGGGGAGGGGGGAGGGGTGTTGCAGGTGGGTGGTTGGGGGTTACGGTACGGGTGCCGCTAGATGCTCTGGCAGCACTGCATCTTTGGTTTATTCTCAGTAGGTTGCACCTGGATGGACACCACATTGTTGCTAGGTGACATGTCATTGTCTCGGCGGTCAGACATCTGCTTTTGGGATACGATCCGATAGATTTCTATGGGACAGAAAAAGATATTGATGCTAAGACAATGTACACAGGGACAATGAATACGGACTTTGTGTTGCCAATAAACCCTAGAGTTATTACTAGATGTCAGGGCAAGCACAATTACAGCATTGCAACCGACCGCGATGGCTTTGAAAAATGAATTATTTGTTCTTCCTCTGCAGATGCCAGGAGCCAAACAGAGGAGCAAAAGACGACGGAAACTCTCTATTGCAGTCACGTCAGGCTAGAGAAACATACCCGACCAAGTCAGGGCTTTTGATGAGTCATTCATAAGGATATGGCCTCCAGCCAATCATTTATCTTTCTTTTTTTCCTTATTCACAAAACAAACAGTAATTTCCTCAAGCCTGTTTAGAGTGCATTTCTTTATTTGTGTATTTTCCACCTTTAAGAAAAATGCACGCTGATAAGTATCATGCTGAGACACACTCACCAGTCAGGATGGTCTGAAAAGCGGTCTCTACATTGGTGGAATCCAAAGCTGAGGTCTCTAGGAAGGACAGACCGTTTTTCTCTGCAAACAAGGGGGAACAACACATTTATGGTATCAGTTAACAAGTTAAAAGAGTAGCTATACACATTTCCTGTAATGCATCAGGAGTTAAAAGTCCACTTCTAAGTCTTTATTGTGGCTCTTACCTGCAAATGCTCGCGCTTCGTCGGTGGGCACGGCCCTGAGGTGACGCAAGTCGCTTTTATTGCCCACGAGCATGATGACGATGTTGCTGTCTGCATGGTCTCGGAGCTCCTTAAGCCAACGCTCCACATTCTCATAGGTCAGGTGCTTGGCGATGTCATACACTAGGAGGGCCCCTACGGCTCCCCGGTAATACCTGGACACAGGGAACAAAACAAAAGATCATGGAAAATTGAAGAGTGTGCTCAATGAAAATTCATCTCTTGGTGATTCAATCCATTTGTCTTTGTAATAGTTATCAGAATATAGAATTATTTCACTTTCAATTGTCTGACATCATATTTGAGAGCCGCTATAAATACTGGAACTCTATAAAAGTCAGGTGGATTCTAAGTGGCTCATTCTTTAACAGGAAAAAAAAATCGTTCTTAAAGTGATTTCAACAGGATTGTGCCTCTGTGTTATCATTGTGTGGACTTCCCTCCACACAAGATCATTAAAAGTGTATACTCCTTGGTGAGAACAAAGTTTTAGACTTTATCAAACTAAACATTAAATAGCTTAACTAAGAAAATTGGCATCTTTAATATGAGGAAAAAGATTTTAAATGTGGTCCTTACGCTGAAGTGATGGCTCGGTAGCGTTCCTGTCCAGCTGTGTCCCAAATCTGAGCCTTCACCGTCTTCCCATCCACCTGAATGCTACGTGTAGCGAACTCCACTCCGATAGTGCTTTTGCTCTCAAGGTTGAATTCATTGCGGGTGAAACGAGACAGCAGGTTACTCTTCCCCACACCTGAGTCTCCAATCAGGACCACTTTCAAACAAAAAACATCACGGTTTTATATCCAACATCAGATCAATGCTAGGAGTGTCGTGTCAAAATATAATCGCAATAGAAAAATTCAACAAATTGTATCGTGGACAGTGACAATCTGTATTGTGTGTAGTTCACCCGCAATGAAAATTACTGAGACAAAAATTCAAGTTTATAGAATTTTAGTGTTAGTACTACATTAAACTATTATATATAATGTTGAATATAATCTATAATAATGCAATGGGGGAATATTTGTGTGGGAACTAATAATGTGAAATGATTTATGTAACCAGTAAAAACTGGCCAACATTATTTGATCTACTCAGTGACAGACTGCAAGCACAATTGTCTAAAATAATTCTGTATTTTCAGTTTTAAAATCAGGAATATTTTTACTCAGGTGTCACATTGTCCTATGCATTGGGTTACCACCAAGTCCAAGTCTATTCTTTTCAACCCTCGATGTAAAACCAAATTTAGCATTTTTACCAACGTTTACCATGTATTGGAGTATTGCAATAATATCATATTTTGAGTTCAGTATCGTGATATGTATCGAATCGTGACATGAGTGCATTGTTACACCATAGTTCACACAATTTTAATTTGTGTTTCAAAGATAAACAAAAGTCTTATGGGTTTGGAAAAGCACAAGGGTGAGTAAATTATGAAAATTTTCATTTTTGCATGAACTAGCTCTTTAAATGTGAGTGTGAGTGATAAATCTAAAATATAGGAACAAACCCCTTCACAATCAGAAACTATCTGTCACAACCATATGTCACACAACCTAATTTAAAAGTGAAGTGTTAGTGCACTTAAATAAAAGAAGATGTCAATGTGGGAGACATGACCATTTTTGGTAACATTCTGGTGTGACAATGAACTTGGTTTAACGTAGGCTTATTTGAAGATTTGAATGAATGAATGACCAAATTACTAGATTAGAGAAGTTGTTTACGATCACTACGTTTCATGTCAGTAATATCTTGATGACATGTCTGACAGAAGCGAAACCTCACAAAATGGGAAACAATGCATTTCAAAGATGACACGGACTCATCCAAAAAAGACATTCCACATGCTTTCAGGAAAAAAACAACGATACGCGAAGAGGGGCCGCGTCACCTGATACCTTGTATTCCATTAAAAAACAATAACAATAAGCGGACAGAAATCATTATTTTAAAAGGCCGTTCACCCCAAAAGTGTTCCAAAACAGGTCAACTTTATTTATGTCGGTGGAACATAAAAGGATATAGAATTAGGCAGAATGACAGCCTCAGTCACCGTTCACTTTCATTGTATGGAAAAAGATGCAATGAAAGTGAACAGTGGTTGTCCCAAATATCTCCTTTGTCTTCCACTGAAGTCAGTCGTTCAGGCTTGGAAAAACATTTGGGAATAGAGGCCGTTTCCCATTTCCGTCTGCTCCGTTAAACCCCTCCAGCGACCGTATCAGCTAACTTCAGCTAGCCGCTTCAAGGTGTGGTCGGATCCTCGGTAAACTGTGCTTTATGTGATAAATTAACCAATAGCTGTATAGACAGAGAGCGCCGTAATTGAGTAATATTTCACACAAACCGACAAAGACTAAAATAATACCATTCCAGCCGAGGAGCAGGAGTTTGTTTTGGGCTGCTCGAAGTGGGCTAGCCGGTTAGCTGGCCTTTATGTGTTTGATATAAAACCACAGTAACTAACAATAACCATGATCATCAGCGCGGCTTTAACATGTACTGTCGACAGAAATGTAGTCTGTACTAACCTTTAAACAAGTAGTCATATTCGTCGTCTCGCGTCCCCATTTCGATTAAAACAAAAGGGCAAACAATGGAAGAATGTGAAGCAAAAGTGGAGCCGTCCCGTCCCTGTCCTCTCCGCTGCTGCACTGCAGTGTATTTGTGATTAGGCTGTAGCCATGCTAACAGGTTAGCAAGCAGGCGAACCAGTGAGCATCTTCTGAAGTGTTCCGGGTTAGGGCCTTTACAAACTGTCATAATAAAAGCTTTATTACATTATTTATTTTGTAATATTTACATATTTTTACTACATCCAAAATGTGTCTTTATGATATACCATTGGAATGTAATACGGTGTATTATGCGTACATATATTGTTTATAATGTAAACCTTAAATACAGTGTTTTTTGTTTAACTTACTGTACGGCTGATAATGCAACCTAATTCTCACACAGCTATCGTGATATGAATATAAGCCAACTAAACGTGTGTGTGAATATACATTTTGTGTTTAAATGCTATTGTTATCGTTCAGTTTTAATATAAAACTTGCTTTGGCAAAAACCATAAAGAATTGTTTGCAGAACAGAAAAAAAACACTAACGTTAGTTAGGGGGCACATAGCAATGACGTGACGATCATGCCGCATGCGTTGTTGTCTTTGAAATTATTTTTAGTTGATTTATACTTGGACTTGTTTATGTCATACTTCCTGGTGATAGCGGTTTGAAGAAAACAAACAACCAACGAAATAAACCATTTTTCAAATTTCAGAACTACTTATTAAAAGTGTACATTTCGTTGGTAAGGCAAGTTGGTTCCATGGTGTAATGGTTAGCACTCTGGACTCTGAATCCAGCGATCCGAGTTCAAATCTCGGTGGAACCTAAATTTTTGACATTCCACGTGTAGAATCTGGATTTCCCGATAATAGTTAACAGGAGCACGAAAAGGCCTGTTCTGAATTATGACTCTTCTAAAAGGCCAATATGTAGTTCAAACGTTGTTATAAATCCGTGTAACGGGCCCTTTTTATTTTTATTATTATTTATTTTAATTACAAAAGATTACAATATTCCAAGGGTAAAAATTAAAGGTATAGGTTTTACTTGCTAAGCTTTACTTCTGCTAAGCGTCTCATAAAAAGGGTTATTCATAAAAAATGTAAAACCTACGACCACTAGGGCGCAGCATTGTGTGTATATTGAGTCACACAGAAACACCAAAATGGTTGAAATGTACTGAACACGTGATTGCAATGAATTGTACATTCTTTACGTTGTTGCAGTGGGATGGGGAAGTCCCCATGAATCACACTGACTAAAAACAACATTTTGTAACAGTAAGACACGATAATTTGAAATGAGTGTGCACATTAATCTTTAGCTACATTTAGGCCTACATATAGCCTAATTAATTCATACTGGATATTTGAAATGACAAAACATGAAATGTAAACAGTCTGAACCTTTTGATGCCACGGTAATCAAAAGTATCACATTCCATAGATACATAGCAACCAGTCTGTGACCATTTCCTGGCGATTGTTTACCAGACCTGTTTTTTTTAAGCCGATTCCAGTTCTGTTTAGCTAGCCGGTCCTCTATTGATTGTTAATTAGATTTTTTTTTTTCCAGAATTTTACAGTTTTCACATCAAAAGCTCCGATTACACAAACAGTAGGCTATGAATGGTCAATTATGATGTTATTGTTTTGTGCTTTTTAGATGACTATTCCAGCATCCAGCAAATAAAGTGTGATTTGAAGTATGATTGCATTTTTTTCCTTTTACTTAATTTTTCTTATTATATAGGCCTAGCCTAACATAGACTAATCTCACAGGACTTCCAGAAGCCCCACCTCTTAGATGCTTTACAGGACTATAATCAGAGCTGCATTTTTGATGTATGTTCTGTAAGCCTGCCAGTAATGTATTCTTGTAATGTACTGTTAAGTGTTGGGTATTGTTGCTGACGCATCTTTGAAATGAATCATCAGTTGGACAGTTGGGGGGTTTCCTTCATTGCAAAATGTGTTCTTATATCAACAAGTGGGCAATGCCTTTCATTTGTGCCTCTTAAAGGTAGGTAGGCCTATTATTTGTAAACAATAAGGAGACGGAACTGCGAGCTTTGCTGTTTGAGGTTATTTTTTAGCAGCCGTTGTGCACTTAAACGTTGTATTGTGTAATAGCTACTACAGCTTATATGTAGCTTACATGCACAAGAGGCACTTGCATGCCCAGTGGGCATGAATTGTCATGTGACGTGTTTTCGGTTGTGCAGTGTACACAGAGATCGTTTCTGAAACGCCACTGTAGACGAGGATCGTTTTCATTTAAAAACGAAAACGCACTAGCGTAAACGCACTTGTTCTACGAATTAAAAATAAGAAATTCCATTTTGTGTGTTTTTTTTTTTTTTTAAGGTGCACTATGAACCTCTGCCTTACTCACCTGTTGAGTAACATTTCAAATCCCCAGTTCTCTCCATCTCCATAAAGCCAGGCCAATATTGATTCTTGTTCTATTACAAGCTTGGTTGCATTCTCTTTTTTACCAGCAGACTCTCCTCTAATCTGCCTTTTTAAACAGAGATAGTTTTAGCCTTGCTCCGCCAAACTAATTCGCTTATTGTAAGCCACTCCCAATAAACAATTTCCAGAAGTATAACACTTATTAGCTAAGACTCACCATAGCGAATCAGTGTAAGACAAAAAAAAAAAATATATATATATATATATATATATATATATATATATATATATATATATATATATATATATATATATATATATATATATATATATAATTCAGTACACTGAAATTCAAATAAAAAAATATAATTCTGACTTATTAAAACACATTAAAAAAATTAAAAATAAATATTAGAACATATGATCAGTAAAACTATATTTAAAAACATGTTCGGGATGTTTTAAACGGGCTGTAAAAAGGAACAAGACTCCAAAAAACAGGCATGTCTGGTCAACCTACTTTAGAATCCTCTAAGAGTCTTAAAAAATGTTTTAAAGTACTTACTTGCCTGATTTTCCATGCATTTAACCAAAAACTGTCATCCACTTACTTAAATTTACATTTCAAGTTTGGGTTAGTCATTCCAGTCAAACACAAGCACACAGTGAAACATAATACCACTTCAGCTCCTCAGGGAAATTACAGAGACACTGAGGTAGACACAAACAGAATACATGCAACAAATAAACAGATTTTAGTCAGCATGCATGGCAGAATTAAAAGTAGGTACATTGTTTTACATTTTTTGCCATCATTTAGCAATTGTACCTCTCACTGCTTAGATAAATCCCTAATGACGGGCTGGAGTATTGAGTGGGCTGTGTATAATTTCTTTTTCAGACTAACACAATGTAAAGCCTAACAAATGTAATTGCTACATAAACAAATGGAGAATCCTATGAAGTTATATTGAATGCCAATTCATCTCAAGCAATGATTTTGCATGGCAGACCCCTGTGGACATCATCAAACTCTGTAGTAAATGAAGACCAGTGTTGGGTGTAAATAATTACTAAGTAATCTAATTACTGTAATTTAATTGCTTTTCCCTTGAAAAAGTAAAGTACGGGATTACTCTTAATTTGTATGTAATTTAATTACTTACTGATGTAATTGCATTATAGACTTTAGACCAAATATATATAAAACAAGAGTGGTTTAACATCAAAATGTATTATCTACTATTAAATGTATGTTTTAGTTCAAGAATGATTTATGCAATTGTATGTTGTTCATTTGAAATAATTAAAAGAGCAGTTTTGTCTGTCTTGTATTGTTCAACTGGTCAAAGTAAATATGGGATTTAGAGCTCCATACATTTATAGTAAGGGTTTGGTTTAAGATTATTTGTAATTATACATAATTTACTGTAAGTTCATGTTGTAGTGGGTAACTATATCACCTTAAAATAAATAGTTACCAAAAGCAATTAGCAATAAGTAATCTGATACTTTTTAGAGAGAGTAATCTAATTGCACTGTTAAAAAATGTAATTAGTAGCTAGTAATTAATAACTTTTAGTAACTTTATGGAGACCAGCAACAGCAGCCTTCAAGCCTTAATCAGTTTGTTCAGCTGCTCCCATGGCAAAAATATTAAGATCAGCTCCAGATATGACTTCAGACAATACAACTGAAAACTTCTTGGTAAAGGCTTTTACAGAAGAGCAAAAATGTTCCACTCCACAGTAGACTGACACTCACAAGGCAGGCAAAGAAACAACTTGCTTTCTGCCAAAATGGCCACCCAGCTAACAAAAAGAAACATTTTGCTAACGTTCCCATTATGTTATAAAAAATATTATTTATAAATGTTTCCTGAACATTCAAAATGACCATTTTTTATGTTTTAAAAATATTTTTTTCGTGGTTATGTAAATATGAATAGAATATTCCAAAGTTTTGTGAGTGTTCCCTGTTAGTTAGGCACATAAGTTGACTGTTGATGTCCAAACTTGTCCTGCCATTTGGGTGGCCAGCATGTGGCCTTTGGAACCACATAGCTACAGAACTAAAACACAAGGGGCTGGTGGATGTCCTAATCCTTCTGATGTTTATGACTTTGCACAGCCAGCTGGGTGGCCAGTCGGCATCCACTTAAACTGCTTTATTAAATCATTTATCTGGGTTTAAGAAGTGTTCTGGGTGTCTTCTTGATGAAGAAAGCTGAAGCACTTTGAAGACTGTCCTTTAGTAGTTCCTGCGCCCTTTGACCTCTGAACCTTCTAAACAAATATTCTCCCACCCTCACACGTTTTCTAGTAGAATTACATATGTCTAAATATATTGTGTTCAACTTCACCTCTTAAAAAGTCTCCATCTTTTGTCAGTGGCCATAATGTGTACTGTACAGATCCTGCTTAGGAACGCGTTGCAGCAAGAGTCAGTTAAGATTGAGTTAAGAGACATTTTTGAACAAGCTGAGGAGCTGTAGTTAGTTTGGGATGTAGTTACATTGGCAATCCACCCACATCAGACCACCTAGAATGGCATGGAACATCTGAGTCAGACTCCATGGCACATTTTGTTGGCAGTCACACCATCAAAAATGTCTGAAAACTCTGTCTGAATGCGAAATAGCACCATAAACCCTCAATCACTATTCGTTAGTCCACTAATACAGTTGACTTGAAGTAAATGAAAACGAGTGTGTGAATTTGGACAGTCATTGAGTGTACATCGGCTGTACACTTGCTATTGCAGTGCAATGTGGTATAGAATGAGTACACTCGATATCTTCCACTATGGTTTCGGAGACCACTTGGCTGTCCCCTCAAAGAATGCCCTGTTTGAGTGTATATAAGGGTGATTTTGGATTCAGTCTCTGTCTTGTGAGTGTTGTCTCACCATTTTCAAAGCCCTACTAAACTATCAAATATACACAAAATATATAAATGCAAAATATTGCAAGCGCAATTGAACTTCAAGTTGAACTTCGCATATCTTTGAAATCAGAAACCCAGCTCAGATGCTCCCTCCAGTGTTATAGAGTATGTCATTTTACCGCTATTAGCTGATAATTCTGATTATGTTCAAGATGGACATTTCTACCATATCTCTCCTTTGAGAAAACATAGCGGTCAGGACATCAGGTGTTTTTAATCTCATCTGAAATGGGGGTAAAGCATTACATGTAACATGAATAACCTTTTGATGTAAGGAGTAAAGTAACACATCACAAGTACCGTGCATAATGTAATCAAATTACTTTTTCGATGTAACAACTAATGCATTACAAATGCATATATAATAAATAAATAAATATATTTATTCGCGTTAGCCTACTCATTGTTACTACAGATTAAGTATTTTCAAAAACAACAGTATGAATTGTAGCTGAAATATATATTGGTGCATGTCAAATATAGTGGACAGATGATTAATCAGAATTTTCTCCCAATTCAATAGCTACAAAATGTAACTGTGATGTGACTCATTCGATTTTTCTTGATGCTACAACATTTTTTACCTGCAAGAGTCTAGGACAGAAGGAATAAATGGATATTCCGGAGCAACTTTGGCATTTCTGACTTGGTTTGGAGGAGGAAATCGGCATACAACGACTTGCCACTTGGTGGCAATATATAAGATGATGCACTACTGTAGGTTGATATGCAATACCAGCCCATCAAAACCATATGCAAGAAAACGTTTTTTTTAATAGCTGCCCACTGTAGTGACCTCTATGAAATTATTCAAATGAAAACGGAAAAAATAAAGATAAAAACTAATTGAAATTATTAATTTAAAAAAGGTATCTCAATGATACAAAAATACCACTGCCTCTGCCTGTTAATTGGCAAAATATCTGCATTTATAAATATCTGCAAAATATCTGCTGATCTGGGGTGCGTTTCCCAAAACCATATTGCCAACTAAGTTAGCAACTTTGTTGGTTACAATGCAAATTCCCATTGCCAACTAACTAAGTTGCTAACAGGTTAGCAAGTATGGTTTTGGGGAAAACACCCGTTTAGCTAGCCTGTGCTGTGCTATCTATTAGGCTACTGAAATCTGTTATTTTATCGCTGTATCCAACACTTTCAAACACTTTGTGTCAATAACATTCAGCACTACAGGCTTTATATGGACTACCTGTCAGGACGCCCCCACATTAAATCAACGACAGTCCCCGGAATGTTCAAATGACGTCACGGTTTGCTGGCAGTCACGTGCCCCGGTGGCAGGTTTTGATAAGCGCTTGCGCGAGTCTCGAGCTGAGCGCATCTCTGAACGCGAATAGAGATGATGAGGCACAACCCTCCCACAGGGAATGTTTATACGTGATGGAGGAATAATTCATTTGTCTCATGAAAATGACTGGAAATACCTAAGTCCCTTCTTCTGTTTTGTGAAAAATAATCAGAATAACGGTGCGTGCTTCAATGAGCGTGTCCTCTGAATCGTCGTCCTACTGAAACAGTGAGTGTGCTGTGCTCATATCTTTTTAATGCTTACGGACATTTGTTTCTTTTAGAAATGTAAAGCGTAGACGGGTGATAAAACGATACATTTGAGGAATTTTAACTCATATATTTTCTAAACATTTAAGATACCGGCGATGGAGTGCTGGCAGCTGTCATCACGCGTCGATGATAGTGCGCTTGTTTTGATCCTGATCGTGTATTTACACACCATGTGATGATGATAGTCTTCACTTAACACATTTTTTTTGGTAAAACTGTAAATATGTGTCTATTAATAATTCAGGATTTTAGCGTCTGGTTTAAATACCATGGCCCTCATGATCATGATTTATGAGTTGTAAGACTGACCCAGCCCAGCTGTCTGGATGCAGTGCACTCTAAAAATGCTGGGTTGTTTTAACTCATCATCATATTTGTCCATATTTGACCCACATTTGAGTTGAACCAACCCAGCATGTTTTACAGTGTATCTTCTTCATATTTCTTTTATTTCACCATGTTCTCATGTTTGTTTATTAGTATAGCTTAACATGCAATGTTCTATCATTACTCACACGGTGTAAGTAATGATAGAACATTACATGTTAAGCTATACTAATAAACAAACATGAGAACATGGTGAAAAATATATTTTCCTTTAAGTTACACCTAAAATGGAAAAGATGATAAGTACTGGTGGTGTAATGTGACGATTGGGACATAACCACCATAGGCAGGATGTGCTTATATATATATATATATATATATATATATATATATATATATATATATATATATATATATATATATATATATATATATATATATATATATATATATATATATATATATATATATATATATATATTAGTACATTTTGTCCTCCCTGAACATGTAGTCTGGTTTAGGTATAGGTAGGCAACAAAGTGCCATGCTCTTATACAGATTATCAGAGTTACAAAGAGTCACAGAGTTTCATGTATTTTGTCTGATGTGATCATGTAATGATGTAGTTTAGCAAACCATGGCAAATTAGCAAGGTATTTCAGAGGGGTTATGGAAGATTGCTCAAAGTATCCATCATACCTGGTGAATTACCTTTGGTCCTGGATTTAGAGTCTGTTGTGATTTATGTCTTTATATCTTTATATCTATATAAATTTGCAGGATTCATGGGCTTGTCTTAATGTTGAAGGGTGATATTTGCCTGTATATCCTTATCATTTCACCATCACTCACTCAGCTATAATAATACATTTTGTAATTAAGTTTAATAGTCTGCGCTTGACCAACTTCAGAAGTGTATTTTAGCAATGCGTGCTTTATTTTCGGTTGGGTGTTCCTTTAAAGTGCATCATGATATTACAGTAAATGTCTGTTGAGACATTTTAACTAATAGAATTTTTGTTTGTTTTCATTTTCTCATCCACTTTGGAAAGCCTGCATGGGCAGACATTTGAAACTTCAGCTCTTTGACAGAATTTGTCCAGTTTATCTCTTTAAACCCCAAATTTATAGTATTGAGTTGGAGAATAAATACTGCCTGTTCTATACCTCAGTAAAGTCTCCCTGACAAAACATTTCCACATAGAAATAGCTTTGCCTGCCTCCTCCTATCCAAAGTATGCAGATGTCTGCTTGTTTCCCGGCATGGTGCAAAGGAATCAAATGTCCGCCCCGTGTCTTAAGCAGGACCAGATGCTCGGCCAAATGTGCTTCAATAGTTCCCCCTTCTTGTGTTTTCCTCCAGGCCTCCCTGCTGTCCCAGAGCTGTGCAGTATCAGGAGCCTGTTGGTCCATGGAGCCCTTACTCAGGGCCACAGCCCATAGCTTTAGCACAGCTGGATAAGATCATGCTCATTTTTATGGGCAGGCTGTTAAATTGGCTTATCCTGTGGCTTTTACACGCCACAGGTTGGTGAAAGAAGGGCAAGCCTTATCGTGTCAGCAGCTGTGAGAATGCAGCAGTAGATAAAATTATTTGAAAATGGTCTTGTTATGCTGTGGGTGTTTTGTTTGGGACAAGACGTTTTCCCTGGTATAATGAGTCATGTAAAGCTACTCAAGAGGTTTTAATGCAAAGCAGAGGTGTCAAACTCATTTTAGTTCAAGGCCCAGATTGGGCAAAACATCCGTTTGAGAACACAGTTTGAGATATTAAATATAAAATATAGATTATTATTATTATATTATGTTATTCTATTCTTAAATTTTATACTTATTATTTATTTACAGGAAGTTCCATTATGCTGCATTAATTCTAGATATTTTAGATAAAACAAAAAAAATGAGCTGACAAATGTTGTTTAGCATTTGATAAATGATGCATTTATAAATAATTTTTGCATCTTTGTTGTGCAGATTTTTTCCCTCTGGATTTTATGTAATGTAATAATGGGCCAGTGCTTTGTGTGCGAATCCTAGATCACATAATGGCACCGCTCACAGCTTTTTACAACTCTCAGATTTATGTCCATTGTGTGAGGCTGTTATTCAGTTGTGTTGTGCTTTCTGTGCTGCGTGTACTGGAACTGTCCATTCATTTAAACTGGAAAAGGGAACCATCGATTTCTTACTCCACTTCTTTGGAATGATGAGTATGAAGCTGGTAAAGGAGTTCCTCATTTCTGGTAAGGCTCCGACATGCAGTGTAATTTTCTTTCATGTCTTCTCCATGAATTTCCGCTGCGTAGGACCCATGCTGATTTCTCTGACGTAACAGCCATTTCCAAAGCACTTCCTTGCGTTTTTGAGTCTCTCTTTTTTTGACGTTACCATGGTGTTTCTCAATATGGTAGTGACTTCCTACCAGTTGTCTGAAAAGTGTTGAGTCAGTGCAAGAATGTCTATAATTGCATCACATAACTATGAAATGTGCCTCAGGACTTTCAAGTGCCTGACTATAATATTATAACTGTATAAATCTCTGCAATTTTATCCATATTTGAGCTCTAACCTGTCAAGTTAAGCTTGCGTTTCTGTTCCTCCTCAGCAGTTGTTATTTAACTGTTGATGTGTGATTTTGAGGTCCTCATTACTGCATCATTATCTCTACTAAAAGAGGAAGCTTTCTGCTCAACTCTGACTCGTTTTTTATTAGTTTTATTTCGTTATTTTCTCTCCCCCTTACATTTTAAGGCAAATGATAAACATTCTCTGGCTTTTCTTCATGGTTGCCATGGTGAGGATTATAATTTCTCTCTACTGATGGTGGAGAGGGCACAGCCAGCCTCTGCGGATGGCGTGGTTGTTGGACCGAGAGATTATGTCTAAATATAATCCTAAATCTCTCACGTAACATGTGACACATCTGCTACATCTTCTCCCCTTTCTGTCTGGTGGACGTTCTGCGATATCTTTCTAGAACAACGTGGGTGCAATTAGATCTTATGTTTATGCAAGGGGTTTTATGTTAGCTTTGCGTGATACTGTTGAGCAGAATATGTGAAAACGGCTACAGTGGAGACATCTGGAAAAAAGGGTGCTTCAGTGTCTTTGTCATTGCTGTGCAAGGGACAGAGAGAGTGTTCCCCCTCCCAGAGAGACCCCTCCTTCAAAGCCTAAAGGTTTATACGGATGAGAAGGATTATAGTTTTAAGGCCTGTATTGATTCTCAGCGTCTAACCGGAATCATGAAATTTGCCCATGACTTGTCAGTTGTCACCATTTCCAAAATGTTTGATTAGAAACATCAACTTCCCGTTTTACTCCATCAGCGTCACCGGTTCCTCATAAGACAAACTTCTGCACTTCAACGCTTCATCATGGCAGAAGAACTAGTCAGTAGGTCAGTTTCAATTCCTAAGCTCTTAAGCTGTGTCCCATGACTCTGTTGGCCATTACTGTAAATTACAGTGAAGCCAATGGCTATAAAGCTGCAAGCCACCAAAGACCTTTCAGATGGTGTCTGTCTACTATAATGAATGGTTTTGGTACAGTGTAGTACTTGTTCAGGGAAAATACTTCTGTTGCTTACTAATTCCATAGTAAGAATGCTCTTTAGTCCTTAAAAATCATTTTAAAAGTTTACTTAAAGACCCCCTGTGCTCAAAATCAAGTTTGTAATGTTGTTTATATGTCTATGTTGTGTTTTTCATATGCTTTAAGACAAACTATGTGCAAGTTCACAAGTCAACACCATGCCGAGTAGACAAAAAAACTCACAAGCTTTGTAGCCTTTGTAACTAATCACATCAATACGTGGACATGCTTTAGCATTATCATCATTACTATGCTGCGAAGTAGAGGAGTATCACGAGAAGCCAGGTTGTCCCTGTATAGTTTGTCTGTTGATATGATCATGTACTTTTAGCAATGTACACTCTAAAAAATGTTGGGTTGTTTTAACCCAATGTTGGGTCTAATATAGACTAACCCAGCAATTGGGTTGTTTTAATCCTGCGGTTGGGTTAAATATTTGCTTAAGACAACCCAATCTCTGGGTTAAATCAACCCAGTTGCTGGGTTAGTCCATATTTAACCCAACATTGGGTTGTTTTTCACACAGAATTTTTTTTAGAGTGTATATGATGTATATTACGATGGTATGACGAACTATATGCCTTTCCCCCACTGATGTTCTAAGTTGTGTCAGAGATGGTGAACGGGAACATGGTTTGTGTAATATTAGCAACACATTATTATCTGTTTGATAACGTAGTCAAAGGCTGATCATATTAATTACTGTTGTGTACAACATTGTAAAGCTACACGTTGTAACTTTTCCGTCTGCTAGAGGGCGTCTATTCAAAACAAAGGTGTAGTTTGATGAGGCCAAGTTTGAGGTCAGAATCTTGGGACATGTGGTCTTGACCTCACAGCCGGTGGAAAAGAATCGGGATAGGACTCGGATGTGATTATTAACGTTACTGTAGTATGAAGCAGAGCAGGACAGATTGTTGTGGAGCTGAGCAAGGCCGCTGGAGCGATTGTTGCACAACACACACCTTGCGAGCAGAGGGACTTGTATTATGACGGGACACAGTCGCCGGCACCATTTACGTTTTTCCGATCATGAGTATGTGGTAACGCAGCTCTGTTTATCATTTTAGACACATTTAAGCAAGTTATGTTGTGACGTTACTCTGTGCGTTGACTCGGCGGCTGCTGTGACATTTGTTCTCACTGCTAAGAGTAAAGCACTTCTGCCAAATAAAGCCGGAAACCGAGGGCAACACAGATATGACGCAATTGACAGGCAACTCCCTCAGACGTCCCGGTTCCTTGATTAAAATAGCAATTTTCTCACAATTTACATTTGGGATATTGTAAGAATTCAACTGAACAAAATATATAACACTGACCTGGTGGTTTTTGGATATTTTACTGCAAAAAATCCTACATAGTGTCCCTTTAACATTCTGATACATCGGCTTGTAAACGAGTTGACTGTGTGGATCTATGAGCTGGTGTGAGTGGTGGCATGCATATGGGTCTGCATATATTAAATAAATAAATGAAAAAACATTTAAATATGTAATTTTGGTGATCAAAGTTGAGTTTTAAGAGATACAATTATTGACTATGGCGGAACTTTAACTTAAAATAAAAAAAAAACTTTGTGTGCGTGCGTGTGTGTGTACCTGTACAGAAACATTAAGCTAATCCTCAGCCTACCGGCGGACGAATGCCCAGCTATTTTTGGTACGCCACATGAGCATCAGTCACACGTAATGACTTCAAGCGAGTGTATGTGCCAACATGAGTGTTGTGAAAGCCTCAGGCCTCCTCTGGAAGAGGAGATTCTCTAATTAAGATATCAGTGGTTTTAGTGTTGGTGAGGTTTGTAGTGATAAACTTCACATTGATGCAAACAAAAGGAATTCCCTTAATTGTCAGAGCTCTTTTTGAAGTTCTTTTATTCTTCCTTCCTGTGCATTTATTCTGCAGGCACAAACTCTGACTCATGATTCAAAAGCATAATAGGACATATTCTTTTATCCCCAGCAGGAACGGGTAATTGCTTCCGTATGCCTAGTTTATATTTCCCGCATAGATTGTTACATGAGGTTGTGCTCTGCATCTGTCGATGTGTAATGGTCACATCCTTTTCTAAGCACATAAGGGATTAGATGTAAAAATGGTATTTCCTAGGAGTGTTTTATAACTTGCACTGTGTTGATTTTTTTTTATTTTTTATTCCCTCCTGGTTTGAAGAAGGATGTTTTCATTTATAAGGATGTTTGAATCTGAGCACCTGGCATTATTAAGCAACAGTATTATAGACTACAGCTTGCATGATTCCCTCACCCTATTCACATCACTCTGTTTTCTCCAGCACATATAGTCCTCGTTCTATGGGGATGATCGAAAATGGAGGAGAAAAGCCTTCGTGTAGCAGACTACTTTGTTGTGGCAGGACTCACCGACTCCTCTAAGCCCCTTGATGAAGACGTCCACCCTGAAGATGGCGGTCACCGGAGCTCCGCACAGCTCAAGGCGCCCATCACTGATGTTGCGGTGGTGATTCGCTCCCTAGGAGAGGAGGTACCTCGAGGATTTACCTGTGTTGAATGCACCCCCTCTGGACTCTGTGCCGAACTTAATGGAGGAAGTCTCATGGGGCCGCAGATCTTCCTCTGCTACAGGAGAGGCAGAGACAAACCGCCGCTCACAGACCTGGGGTAAGTCATCTAAGCTTCAGATGTGTTTGTAACAATCTAGGAAGCTGCCTAATTAAGGATCATTCACACTAAGAATGGTAACTGTAAGGATAACTATAGTAATGCCACACCAAAGCACAATAACGTGTATTATAAGTGCCCTGCGATTCTTTTCGGTGCAGAAAGTATCGCAAAAAAGCATCTCAAATGAAGCATTGAATATATAATTTGCTTTTTAGAACTTCATGTAGTCTTAGCAACATGCTAACACTGATCACTATCACTAGACATTCACTGTCCTCATGTCCTTTCTTTAGTGTCCTCTATGAGTGGAAGGAGAAACTGAAGCCGGACTGTCAAATAATACAGACCACACCCTCTGGCCGCCCCGCCAATATCAGTAGCTCCTCCTCCCAAAGGATCTACATCACATATCGGCGTGCCTCTGAAAATCACTCTCACTCCACGCTGGCTGTCACAGACATCTGTGTCATTATTCCGGGCAAGGGAGAGACACCACCACATGCTTTCTGTAAGGTTGACAAGAACCTCAACAGCAGTATGGTGAGCACAGTCGCCCAACACCTATCCATCTAAACTGGTCTATTATGAGAAAACCATCAGTGTGTGTGTGTGTGTGTGTGTGTGTGTGTGTGTGTGTGTGTGTGTGTGTGTGTGTGTGTGTGTGTGTGTGTGTGTGTGTGTGTGAGTAAACATCACTTTTTTAAGAAAAAAAGTCATGCTAGTAAGTCATGAAATCATGAAATTTCATACGATATAAGTCATGAAAAAATGAAATTATGATGAAGTTTTGATTTAAAATCTCATAATTAGTTTTTAAGTCATTTTTATTTAGTATGTCATAATTTCGATTTAGTATAATTTCGACATCATTTTGACATTAATGTCATAATTTAGATTTTTAAATAATAATTTTGACTGTCATATTTTGACTATTTATATTTTGTATGTCATAATTTTGACTGTTTAATCTCATCATTTAGATTTTTTTGGTTATATTTTTAACTTTTCATCTCATAATTATGACTTGGTATTCCATTATTTCAATGTAGTATGTCATAATTCCACATGTGTCTGACTTCCACATATATATGTATGTACGAAGCTAAAGTTCATCTTTAAAATCATTTAAAAACACTTAACAAATCTGAAAATATATCAAAGTAAAGTAATTTCATACGATATATTATAATACGATGCCTAAACTCACTTGTAAAGCAATTCATTTAAATTTAATGTAATTGTTTAAACAATTCAATCATTTAAAACAATTGGTTTTAGTTTTGTATTTTCAAGTTTGACCCTATAATATTAATATCACAACATAGCCATAACAATAAAATTATCATTGTCTTGTCAGTATTGGCCAGAATGTTAACCTTGGTGCATCCTTGTGTAGTTATCTAGAAATGATAAAAAAATTACATCAGACCACAAGAAGCAGCCATTTATATGCCTGTATAAAATGTGAAATCAACTTCATTTCTATTTTTCCTGCTTCTACAGTGGGGATCCTCTGTGTACATGTGCTACAAAAAATCTTTGGCCAAAACCAACACGCTTGCATTCACAGCAGGTACTGTATCTCAGTCTTGAGTTGTTTTTCCCAGTTTTGTGTTTTGTTGTGCATTTTGCAATGAACAGCAGGAGGGGCAGGATGCGTTTATAGCAAAGCCCATCAGAGCAGTGAGATACGATTGCGGATGAATGAAACCTGATACTCCCAAGTAGCAAGAACAACATGATGCCATTGTTAGGCTTAGTACTCACAGTATACAGCACCATACAGATCATCTAGGCTTCAACTGCTGTCTGTGATTAGCTTGTCATATGGAAGTCTGGGTCAAGCAATTAATTACAGGGCGTACGATTCAGTGATCAGTAATAGTTGTTGTCTTTTAACAGAGCTCTACAACCTAATTGAGGATTTGTATGGTATGTGCAGGTCTTTTGTCCAGATACCCAGAGGAGGACTATGATTCCTTTCCTTTGCCTGAATCCGTGCCCCTATTTTGCCTACCGATGGGGGTGTCCATTGAGTGCTGGCCCTCTCACACCAAATATTCTCTTCCAGTCTTTTCAACATTCGTTCTCACAGGCGCCTCTGGAGAAAAGGTACAGGCGCAAAAATCCACGCATGAGCACGCACAAACGCACACAAACATTGTGATTTTCTGCAGGCTTTCTTCTCACTGCAGCACCACCATTCTTTAGGAAAATCAGTGGAAGGTGAATTGTCTTGTCTGGTTTAGCACTGTGCAAAGAATTTAAAGCAGCTAGAAACCGGCGCAGGCAGAATATCAAAAGCGCCGGTGAATAATGGGCCTCAGAAAAGAATTGAAAATAAGATGAACATGTGTAATTGGCCTGTTTAATAATGCATTGCTAAAGTGCTGTTTGGGTCAGCTCAATTATGTCAAACACATCAGTACACTCAGCTCACTCTCCTCACAGCCGAGCGAGTCTCAGGGCTATTTGTGCTGCAGTATTGTATAATTTATTCATTTAGGTGAGAGGCTTCAAAGAGAGAGAGCTGAGATATTTCTGATCTAATAGACTGCAAAAATAAATCACTTTTTTCACTGGGTAGATCTGGGCAAGCAAGAAAAGTTTTGAGATTCCTTTCAAGTAGGATAACGGTTGCCATTGTGCTCTTTAAAATCAAGACATCTTTTTTTGTTCTTTAAAATGTAAACCAACGCAATTCCGAGAAGGTGTTTGTGCCTCATGAAGGTGTATGTCTTGTGCTCTCAGGTTTATGGTGCCGCCATTCAGTTCTATGAGCCCTACCCAGAAGAACACTTGACTGACAAGCAGCAATCTCAGTTGGGCTTGCAGGCTAACGGGCTCAGGCCCGATGGATCCAGGACAGTCCACACCAACAAAAGCATCTGCCTTCTCTCTCACTGGCCCTTTTTTGATGCTTTCCGTAACTTCCTGACCTTCCTCTACAGATACTCCATCTCAGGTCCACACACGCTGCCCATTGAGAAGTGAGTTCTGACAACAATTTGGAAGGTTGCCAGGCTAGAGCTGAAATTGAAATTTCCAAAAAACATTTTGTCGCCACTATAAAGTAATTGGTTTTATATCTCCTGATTTTTTTTTTTTTTTTTTCTTTCAGGCATATTTCCCATTTCATGCACAAGGTTCCTTTTCCTTCCTCTCAAAGACCACGTATCCTGGTGCAGGTGAGTTTTATGCATATCGTGTATTTGTTTGAACACTGTCCTTTCAAAAACTAATGTTTCAAAAACTAATGTTGGGCGTTTGATGGAGTTTTTCTGTGTTAAAAATACTCCTTCCGTTTTCTCACAAGTTTCGGAGAGTTTTTTTCGAGTATGGGTCGGCTTGACGTCGACAGAGCGGAAGGTCCTTGTATGGGCCGTACGGGCTCTTCTCCCGGAAGGATGCGCGCACGCGTCACTAGAGCGAGAGAGGAAATGCACGGCCATAAACACTCTCTCAGCTGCAGATCCAGTCGTCCATGAACACTTATGTCGCGCCGCGCTCCACTTTATTCCTATGGGTGATGTCGAGCGACTTCAACGCTTCAGCACAGCATTCCCGGAAGGCAGCGCTACATTTGAACCGATTTGAACGCAGAAATGACGAGAAGTTTCACAATATCGTTTCAGTCGCGTCGCAAAAGTGGATCTCCACCGTTCACTGCTGTCAGGACTTTACCAAATCATACCAAAGTGTGTTTTTGATGGAGCGGTCCCAGCGATAAAGGTTCGGTCCTGCTTTGGAAGCAGCCGGTGAGTAAAACTGCTTGAAATGTCTGTGCTGTTGCTTATCGTCATGTGAGTAAACATCAGTAAACGACACGATCGCGTGCTTCGTCATTCAAATGCGCTAACGGACTCTATTGTTGTTCTATGTAACGTTACACTAGTCTGATGTGCAAAACCCTTCTGCTTGCTACTGCTAAGGTTTAGTCGCATACAATAGTCCATAAACTGAATCATGTCCTCATAAACTGCGAGTGAACACACAAATGTTGACAGGCCACTAAATACAGTACATACCACAGAGATGGACGTCCTGCTGTTGCTGTTTCTCCTGTTCAATTTATTTCAGCCTCCGAATGATTCTGGATCATATCTATTAGCTGAGCTCGATAGCCATGGGTTTCTCCACGCTTGAGGACGTCACCACTTTGGGTGTGCTCGTCATTCTTTAGCTCCGCCCACACGATACGCTTTCAGGCGCTCGTTTTTTTCCGGAAAGACTCGGTACAGCCCATATTTCTTTTATAAATATAATAAAACTAAAGACTTTTCGGAGATATGAAGGATGCAATACTACTCTATATCTTGTACTCAAGATTGACATGAGATTGACTGAAACTGAGTGTTTCTCCCCCCCCCCCCCCCCCCCCCTTAAATGTATCAAAACAAATGACGTTATGTGGTCAAATAGCTGCCAACCCTGGCCCTCATCTCACTGTGACCGCTTGTTTGTGTGCTTGTTTTTCACAGCTGTCTCCACATGATAGCCTGATGCTGAGCCAGCCTGTTTCGTCTCCTCTCCCTCTGAGGTAAGTTAGACACAAGATACACTGAACATGTCAGATGAATGCTGATCAAAGCATGAAGTGTGGAAATGATACTTCAGCATGACCTGGTTAAGTGTGAAAACTTTATGGCATGTTTAATGTGAGTTGAGACTCCTAATGCAATATTTTGCGATTGCCTGTATCAGGTAATTTCCTAATTTAATAGCCGATGATCATATTAAACATTGCAGAAACCTGAGTAAAGCCTCTAAAGGGGTTGGTTGGTTCGGTTTGGTTTGGTTTTCGTTGGCTTTTGTTTTGGTTTGCACCTACATTACATTTGTTTATGCATTTAGCAAATGCTTTTATCGAAATCAACTTTATTTGTTTTGTTTTTATTGTGTTTTGTTTGATTTTGATGTGTTTATTTTTGTATTAACGTTACATTTATGTTTATCCATTTAGCAAATGCTTTAATCCAAAAAAGGAGGAACAAAACAAATTCATCAAAGATCCAACAATATTCATAATATGAAATATGAATGCCAGATTTAATTGATAACTATATTAGGAAGCAGCTAACGGGTTTGGTTTGGTTTGGTTTGGTTTAGTTTAGTGTAGTTTTTGTTTAGTTTTGTTTTTGATGTATTTGGTTTTGTTCGGTTTTGATGTATTTTGTTTGGCTTTGTTTTGATGTGTGTTTTTTTATTATATTTTGTTTGGTTTGTGTTGTGTTGTTTACATGCCTGTTGCCTTTGCCTCTCAGTGGCGGAAGGCTCTCTACACTGCTGTTGAACCTCGGCCCGAAGAATGCAGTGACTTTGCTGGTGTTAGCTGTGACTGAACACAAGATCCTGGTGCACTCGTTACGTCCGGCTGTACTTACCAGCGTTACAGAGGCCCTGGTATCGGTGAGTAGAACACTATTGATTTTCACACGACTTATCAATCCTTTATGTTTTTGTCTTGTCATAACTTGTTTTACCTGTCCTACAGATGATTTTTCCCTTCCACTGGCCATGTCCATACATTCCTCTCTGCCCGCTGGCCCTGGCAGATGTGCTCAGTGCTCCGTGCCCTTTTATCGTAGGGGTGGATTCGCGCTACTTTGACCTCTATGAGCCACCGACGGACATAAGCTGTGTTGATCTGGACACCAACACTATAACTCAGTGAGTGACCTTTTGACCGTGACAGTTTGCGAGTTCCCATAAGAGCCTCTCCTGACCTTTGACATATGGTGTTATGCTAGTCATCTTTACCACATGAATTCACAAAATAATTTTTCAAGTGGAATTCTGAGTAATAATGATTTTTATCATGATGCAGATGGTTAAAAGATCAGGATGGAGATATATGAGCAGTGAGGAATGTAGTAAAGATAGGACCCTTAGTAATACCATGTGTTGAACACATGCTCCAATGTTGTTTGTCTGTCAGTATGCAGCTAAAAGTTTACAGACGTTGTAAAAGCTACATTAAAACATTAAGCAGCCCACAGTTCTGTTGTTCAAGTGCTTGGACCCATTTTTTCCCTTCACTTTTTACCCTCAAATGATAAACTTGTGTGGCCTTTTTCAGAAAAGAAGAGCGCAGATCCCTGACCTGGAAGATCCTGCCAAGAAAAGCCTGTAAACATCTGATCAACACTCTCAGCAATCTCCACCAGCAACTCGATGAGGGTTAGTGACAGAAAAATGAGTTCACTTATTTTCTGTCTCTTTTGAGGCAATATTAATTCACTTGACTGCACGGGAAATGCCATTCTAAGTGGTCTTCTACTGTCCTTTTTGGCCTCTGACAGTATCATGTGTGTTACCTAACAATGTTTTGTTAATGCTTGACAGAGTCAGAGCAAAATGCAGTCATCCTTGAGATGTGATGAGATTTAGAGATGGGGGCAATTGGCTGGATAGAGGCAGAGCAAGGCACAAACAAGTCTTTTTTTCAAGTCCTGGAGTATTATGAGCTGATAGATGCTTTAGTCTTTGAAGCAATCTTCGGACCCAATTATTCAGTGTGTTTTTGGATCTCCAAAATGTCCCGTATGGAATGTACCATCTTTTAGAACTGGAAAAAAAACAGAGATTATTTAGAGGGAAACTGTGATAAAAATGATGTATTACTCTGTGCTAAGTGACTGTGATCCCATATGTTTTATGGAGAACATTATGTGTCCATTGATATGGATGTTTAATAACAGACCGAGCCTATGATCTTTTTGCTGACCTTTTTAAAGTGACGTGAGAGGAGTTTATATAATGTGCCCATATCTCAATTTCATCCTACTATATCTTCGTTATTGAGATATGCTACATATATAAGACATTGTAAATTAAATGTATATCAGTTCTTTTCTTACATGTATATGTATATCAGTACATTGTTTTAAAGTTGGCTTGTATAAACTAGCGTTCAAATGTTTGGGATTGTACGATTTTTAAATGTTTTTGAAAGAAGTCTCTAATGCTCACCCAGGCTAAATTTATTTGATCAAAAATACAGTCAAATTGAGAAATATTGTTACAACATAAAATATCAATTAAACATTTTTATTTCAGCCATGCTTAATTTTCAGCATAATTACTCTAGTCTTCAGTCACATAATCCTTCAGAAATTATTCTAATGTGGTGATTTGGTGTCAAATGTAATTTACTAAATGTCTTTGCTGTCCCTATTGATAATTGTAATGCAATAAAAGTATTACTTCCAACTTTTTGAACGGAAGTGTGACTTAAACATCGATTTTCCGCAGGTTATCAGCTGAGCCGTGAGGAAGGACAGATGGAGGCCTTCATGACCGAGCGGGAACCTGGCAGTGGTGGGAAGAGTCTGGAAACCTTGGAGCTGGAGATCCAGGAGGCTTTTCTGCGCTTCATGGCGGCCATCTTGAAGGGCTACCGCTCGTACCTGTTGCCCATCACACAAGCTCCATCTGAGAAAGCAACTGATGCCAGTTCACTCTTTGATCTGCAAGGTGAGCAGCTAAGATGGACATGATGCTTGAATATGCTTTCTCCTGTACCAATGTATCAGGACAGCTAGTTGTTTGTGAACGTCAAAGACAGCTGTAATAGAGTTGCGTCATCGGTGTCGAAACGGAAAAAACAATGCATTTCAAATCCTCAGTGTTTTGTTTCGACCACATGCAGAGCGTCCACTGTGGTACATTATTGGAATGCTGAAGCTCAGCAGCTGCTCAGAATACTCAAATCTGGCCCTGCGCCTGTGGAGTCTGGCTTAAATCAGGCTTGAAATTATTGTGGCGATTTTGATAAAGCCCCATTGGAAATTAGACATGCCTGACAAGTCCAACAAACTGCAGTGATTAATAGAATGTCTGAGAACACATCTGCAGCCTTTTATGTAATCAACGTGCTAGAATCTGTTGTATCTTTCACACTGTGTACACTCTGCCCTGACTTTCTCAATGACGTAATTCTAGCAACTAACACGTAATTCGTGACACATCCTCCTAAATTAGACTGATTAAATGTTTAATCGCAACTGACAACTGTGGCAGTGAATGAAATGAATCAAATAATGAATGCGATCACCTTTTCTCATTGTAACGGTACCTTTTAGACTTTTTGCTCGATGTCTTTGACCTTGAATATGGCTTCTTTCTTTGTTTCAGGCTTTTTGAAGAGTCGTGATCGATCCCATCAAAAGTTTTACTCCCTCATGACCAAGACTCAGATGTTCATTCGTTTCATCGAAGAGTGCTCTTTTGTCAGCGATAAGGATGCAAGCCTTGCTTTCTTTGATGACTGCGTAGACAAGGTATGAAACCTTTTACTATATACCTGCTAAGAAAGGCATCTCATGGTTTTATCGAGATTAGAGGCTCCACTAGATTCAACATAAACTTTAAGAATAAGTGTTTGTGCTGCCTTAATTTTAGTCAACACAAATATCCTTGTACAACTTCTTGACGAAACGTAAAATTTTAAGTTGAAATAAAATGTATAGTGTGTCTGCTTTTACAAGGCTCACAAAAAGTTACCATTTTAAACTACACTCCAGGCTCTTAGCAAACAGCTTGTGAAAAATGCAAAGAGTTCAAGGGAGTGCAAACAGTGTGATTTGTGAGAACAGTAATGGGGAGATGTTGTCATTACTAGCTGCGGTATTATGATCCCTTGGGCTTACTTATGTCAGGTTATTAATTTTTTTTGTTAGTATTGTTCTCTTGTTCTTTTTTTTCTCCTTTCTGGCTTTTTATCCTGTCCTATTATTTTTAATTTTCTCACTTCTTTCTTTTCTCTTTTCTCTCTTGTCTCTTGTCTTTTGTTTTTCTTGCTTGCTTGGATAGTTGTTCGGCACAGAGAAAGGAGGAAAGGTGAGTTGCTTAATTCAGTGTCTTTTAACTTCTAAATATGTGTATAGCAGAACTGAAAACAGTCACCAGAATAATGTACCTTTATTACAAAAATGACCTTTACTTTCCAGGCTGCTTGGAACAGTCTTTTATTCTATTTTATTATGTTGTCCTCAGTTGACAGACGTGGCCTGTATTATGTTGTCTCACCAGGGTAGTGGTGATATAGTCATATGAATCTTGGGTTTAAAGATGTGTGCAGTCTGCTTTCATTATTTAAAAACATTGCTGTTTAGATCAGAGTCAGAGAACCTCTGAGATTCTGCATGCATAATTAATTTTTCTGTGCCATACACCATTTTGCATCTTCTTATGTTTGCAGCTGTTGTCCCCATTCTCAGTATGATTCAGACTGCACATGGATCTGAAGTTATATCTTCAGTGAAGTGCTTCAAGTTGCCTCCTTTTTAAAGAGCTGACAAATATATTCTCGGATGATATTTGTGTACCTTTGTAGTACATTTATATCTGTCTTGACAAGAGCATAAAATGTATTCTTGTTTAGAGGAACAGGAGTTGTCTCTCACCTGTCCTCCCCACAAAGCTTTAGTGTACTTGTAGAGATGAATGTGCAGCTCTTTGCCTACACTTTCAATTATGCTGCCATCAGTGAAAGTCACACTTATCCTGCTCTGGCCTGTCCTTCCCTTTCGAAAGAACCTTGGAGGACAGTTTTTAGCAGTGTGGTGGTAATGAAAATGACAGCTTGAGTTGATTTAAACTGGCATGGGTTTGTGGGTTATGTTCACAGAGGACATTTTAAAGGAACTAGAGCAGTAAAGGACAAACCATGCACCGCTGTAGCCTGAAAGTAACTTGGTTATAGTGTGATACCTCAGTGTTCCAGAACTCATCTTAAAGGTCATCCTAATGTAATAATACATAACTATTTCTGACCTTCTGAGTGAAATTTTTGATTCTGGTGCTGCTTTTTCTTTTAGACTTCAATGTAATCTGCACTGTGATTTGCACGAACTAATTTTAAAGGCACACAGTGTATGCTGGAATAAATTCTGCTGCACAGTGTGTAATTACACAGCTCTCTTGTATACTTGATTTTAACTGAACATTCGCAGTGTTCTGCTTTGGATTATTTTTATTATTATTAATAAAACTATTTTTAAATTGTATATTTCACTCCTGTCGCTGCCACCGAATCACCTACAATGAAAGATTCATGCTGATGCACTCTGTGCTCTCTTTCCTCTCACATAATAAAGTAACTTGAATTATTTCTTCCATTTATTCTTCCATTTATTTTTATCCTTGGTAATCCATGTAATAATCGGGATCTGACCTACATTGTCCTAAAGTTTGTTTATTTTGTTTGCATATCAAGCAGTTATTGACAGATGAGTTTTATATAAATCTATTCCATCTTATATTTATTTACTTATTGTAAGTTTGATTATATAAAAATGAGAAATTAGGCTATTAATAAAACGGTTAATATAGCATTTATAACACCTGCTTCAACTTGCTACTTGCTGAAAATGGGGAAAAAAAGCTATATTTCAGACATCTATTTTGTACCGTATTCACGGAAAGTGGCTTTGGGCATCCTGGTGCATTACAAAGCACTTTAATTGATGCCACAGTCATCGATGCCGTTTTTCTCTGGTAAAAAGAGGCCCTGATTGATCTAAAACCTTCTCAGGGAAACTCATTTGGCAAGCCCAGGAAGAGCTCGATTCTGTCCTGTTGCTCTAATTGTCTGTCTGATAACTTTGTAACAATATAATCCAAACCCCTTTTGCTGAGGATGCTTTACAGAGACTTAAACTAATTTTCCTTCTATCAATAGATATAAATTCATGTTTTATTTGATAGCTATCCTTATTTCCAGTGTAGTACAGTGGCATGGGCTTTATGATGCATTTATAGTCCATTTACAGGGCTTGTAGACAGACTTTGTCTGAAGGCTAAATGCACAGTGGCTCCTCCAAGCCTTGGCTAGCCTATAAATTGCACTGGAACGGTTTCACGCCCCTCGAGCAATACAACATTAAGCATCAAGTCCAGGTCAGTGCACTTGTAGTGCATCTCTGGCATATGGGGAGGATTGGATGAAGTCTAGAAGGATCAAAGCTTCTTGGTGCAGATGTGAGATCGGTCAGACAGAGCAACGTGGGAGATTATCAGGCGCATTTTCTCTAAAACTCTGCTCCCTCTGATCTGAGGTCAGATGATCTGCGCTTAAAATCTCTTGGCTAACTGCATCATGTCCAGACAGTGGAAAATCCCTTGGCCTGGTTGTACGGCAGTATGTGTGTCTTGTTCCAGATTCAGTTCTCAATTCTGCCCAAAATATAGCTCTGGATTGGCATGTGATGAGTATGTTTAAAAATATAGTAGTATAGAGTAAGTTAGTTATTTAAAAAAAACATTTTTTCAAACCTTGCAGATGCCATATATATTCTCTCCAGTTCCTCTTTCTACTTAATATGTCCCACTTTTTATTCAGTGACCTCAATGACCACTATTAGCAAACATGTAGCCTCTTAACTAAAACATGATATTTTCTCAATCATGGGTCATTGCTTAGATTATGTTTTTGTCGATGTCCACTTCCTTTTCTGATGAAGTGTGTTTTTACTCTAGGTGGACAGCGATAAGCCAGAGGACACAAGGCTTATTGAACTTGACAAATCCCACCGCAGCGAGCACACGGTCTACATCACCCCCCCAGAGCTTCCGGCACTTCCAGAAGGAGAGGAGCCACCTACGGTTTATAGGTACAACAGGCACTTCTGGCATTCTGGCTCACAAACTCCCATTGACACGTTACATTGTGCATATAAACAGTACACCACACCACAGATGGCATTGCACGAGCGTAATCCCCTTCAAAACCTCTCTCGGGAGTCGGGATACAGTGTGTAGAACACCTCTCTAAGAATTCTGTTTCTACAGAAACGCTCGCTACAGCAATAATACACACTCCTCAGAGAGCATGTGATGGCCAAAGTATATTATATTATATTATATTATATTATATTATATTATATTATATTATATTATATTATATTATATTATATTATATTATATTATATTATATTATATTATATTATATATTATATTAGTTATATTATTCAACATTTATGAATTAAATTGTGTACTATTCTTCACAGTTTATTTGTTACATTTATGCTTAATTATGCTTAATTTATATTTTCTTTTCACTTTTTTCACTCAATATTTTAAAATCAGCAATCCTATTTTGACTTTAATCTTCTCTGAAGCTGCAGAAACATTATGCAGCACTGATTGCAGGCAAAAAACGACTTTTAGTTTTGTGCTTTTAATAAATACATCCATTTTCCATAACAACTGATAACAATCAAGCTGAAGATAAACAAGTAAGGGTTCATACTTTTGATGTCTTACAGCTACAGTGGGTTCCCTGCACTGAACGCCCAACTCTGTGAGCTTCAGGATGGTCCCAGAGTCCCCAAAGCAACATCAGCCGCGAGACACATCAGTCCCATCAGCCCAGCTGCCATTTTCAGGCGCTCCCAACAGGTTGGTATTTCAAACACTAATCTCATCCCTATCGCACCCCATGATCCCACTTGTCAAGTCTCTCCCCCTCCTCTCTAATGCCTGTCCTCTCTGTGATCCTCCCTCTGTAGGAGATCAAATCAGCCCAGAGGATGGCTAAGACATACTCCTCCATCCCGCAGATGTGGTCCAAGTGTCTTCTCAGGCATTGTCACGGTCTGTGGTTCATCTGCTTGCCCGCATATGTCAGTGCCTGTCACTCTAAGGTGCGAGTGCTTCATTCTGCCTACGACGTGCTGAGAAATATGCAGGACAAAAAGTTGCAGCCCCCCGATGAGGTAGAGTCGCCTAACAGTCTCAATTGATTGGTTTTGTTCATTTGGGAGGACAGTTTGCACTGAACCTAGACAGTGGAAATTTCCGCCCGTGTTGTGGTTTTGTAAGTAATGGTTTGTTTCTGCTCCAATGAAGGTGTGTTACCGGGTCCTGATGCAGCTGTGTGGGCAGTATGGGCAGCCTGTTCTGGCTGTCCGGGTTCTTTTTGAAATGAAGAAAGCCGGAGTGCAGCCTAATGCCATAACATATGGATACTACAACAGGGTGAGGGCAGTTTTCTTTTGTGCTACATGCATTGCAATCTCAATAATCATAAATAAATGTGCATACAATATATATTCAAGGCATAATTACTGATATGCCTCGTGATACCAGATGTCTAGATTTTGATGCCATTTCCTGTTCAAATACATGCGGTCACCCCAAAAAGTGTTTTTTAAAATGAATTTTAATTAGCTCAATATCAAAATGACATGTTTATCCTGCTAAGTGAACCAGTTTTTAAATGTACTATGGGTAGTGCTTCATTTTCTTTCTGGTGTTTTTATGGTTTTTGAGGTTGAAGAAATGTCACACAACCTGTCCATGTTGCAAATGCCTAATTTGATTAGATTTACCAAGTGACACATTCATTTGTGCCAAAATGGAAACTTTTGAGTGGATAAACAACAAAAACGTATTTTCTCGCCATTTTAAAAATTATTAAACTTATTGATTTTGTCATCAAAC
Organism: Pseudorasbora parva; assembly: GCF_024679245.1. Lineage (NCBI taxonomy): Eukaryota > Metazoa > Chordata > Actinopteri > Cypriniformes > Gobionidae > Pseudorasbora > Pseudorasbora parva. Next base: position 34,797,643 of record NC_090187.1, on the reverse strand, counting down.
TTATGCACAATTATATAGTTTGTTGCAATTTGTTTATATTATTTATTTAGTGCTTTTTCTTGAAGCCACAAATAGAACAGACAGAATCAGGACAGATTTGCAACCCATTTTTGAGTCCCAACCCAACCACTGCCCTGACATAATTTGTGTGCAAAAGCCACTGGGTTTGGTCTTTTGTTGTCTAATGCAACAACATTTGTACATTTTAAAATGTCAGAATGTACTTTGTACATTTTATGTACATTTCAAATGTCAGAAATCTGCAAAGATTTCTGACACCATAGATTCATAATAAGATGACTAATAGCAGATTTGTGCTAATTCCTTTCAGAAGAAAAGGAGAGATAACACATTTATCCTATGTAGGTGTATTATATGCTGACGCTTGAGGGCCTCAAGCTGGCAGCAGATCTGGCATATCACTGTTTCTTGAGCCTGTTATTATTAGACGGATGTGTAACTAGCAATAATTTCCCTTGTGCTTTGCAAGTTGTCCCAAAATACTAAGAGGACACACTCACAGAGACATAAGTCTGGGCAGCTTTGTGTTGTTCCAATTCTATCAGAGTAATTACAGCTAGTCCTTGAGAGACAACACAATCTACTTAAGATAATAAGAGGCATTACCCTGTAGAATTATGTAGTTAATCTGTGTGTGTATGTGTGTGTCTGTCTGTCTGTTCTTCTCTCCCCAGGCCGTTCTGGAGAGCACATGGCCTTCCTCAACCAGAGGGGGATACTTCCTGTGGGGAAAGTTGAGAAATGTGGTTCGGGGTGTGGTGCTGTTCAAACAAGTATGGAGGAGGCAGACCACCCACCCGAAAGACACCCATCTCTCTGGTAAAACCCCTAACTCCATTTCACACATTTCATAGAAGTGGACACAGTTTTTACAGGCCTGCAAAAACAAAGTCAGATCCAATCCAGAAAAACTACACATGATTATATTGCTTTCTAAGATTGACAAAAGCATTGAGGGTCTCATAATGTACTGTAAAATCTCCATCCAAGACAAAGGATGATGCAGGCAACGTATCTAAATAAAAATATAATTGAGACAGATTTTACTCAAATTACTCAATTATGACTTTTTATATATGAACAGTCAAACCAAAAATTATTCAGACACCAGCTATTTTTAATAGTGGGTGCTGAACACTATCGTTCATCTAGTAAGTGAGGATAGCAAAATAAACTGAGACATATTATACCTAAAAATTCTTCATACAGTGGACTACCAGTAAAATTGATAAATTATTCAGATACTTTGACCTGACCATGTTTTGCTTAAGTGTTTTTTCTTTAGCTGCTATTGCAACCTTTTACACCACAGACTGAACATAATTAAGCATTGCTCAGTATTGGTTGATTTAAATTGGTATTATCTTCTCAAATTTAACAACTGACCGCTGATTGGTTGATTGTAATCCATTATATACCTTTCTAAGTGATCTGACATTGGACAAGATTAATTTTTTCTGACGCAGTTTAATTCTGAGTTCTTGTCATAATTTATTACAATTTTCTAAACTATAGCAAATAAACTGTGATATTGTAAGAACATGTTTAAAGCTATCTGAATACATTCAGGTTTGACAGTATATATAATAAATATGGCTATTTTACATCATGTGTGTTAGCTTATCAACATGCTATCGTCAAACTGTATTGAAATCAATTGTCTGTTGAGTCTCTATTATGCTTGGAATATGATCCCTTCCAAATTGGCAGATTTTGACATTCCATTTTGGTTCGGAAGTGTGCTATGCAGACACCAAGGCAGCTCACTAGATTTTGGAACAGTTTATTATTGGGCAAAGGCCATGGAGTTTGTGCTAGGTCATTGATAGCTACATTCATTACTTCTACAAAGTAGTAATCATTCTGACTATTTCCGCACCAGTACATTTCTGTTCAAAATAGTTATATCACCAGATTTGTTTCATTGAGACGCATAGTCCAAAGGAAACATGGACTCAATATCATCCCCACTGTCAGAAATACTTTCCATCATTTTACAAAGAGGCAGGATTACTTGAGTTTTGTGCCTGAGGGAGGTACTGTACCATCTCCCAGCTAACACCCGCACCCCACCCCACCCCCCTCACTTGGGCCTGGCACAGCCTGCCTGTTGAACCAGAGTGGCTTTAATGGGTCCAATTAAGATGAGAGTCGATAGCCGCCTCCTCAGCCACCACAGTTCACAGTCTGCACTTGATGTGATCTCCTTTCTCACACAGCCCTCTGTAAGCAGCATATTTGAGAAATGCACAAGAGGGCTTTTGTAATTAAAACAAGCTGTCTCAACACACACACCACCCCCAACAAACTGCAGCTTTGTCATGCACACAAGCAACTAAAGTCCCGATTGGCTGATTGCATGCTATTGGAGCCATTTACTTCTCAATGCATTGTCCAGTCCTTCATATTAAAGTAATACAAACTACCATTCAAAAGTTTGGTATCGGTAAGATATCTTTTTAAGAAATGATAATGATCAAAAGTGACACTAAAGACTTAAACATTGATACAAATGTTTTTTTTAATGTTAAATACTGTACCCTTGAACTTTCTATTAATCAAAATATAATTAAAAAAAAAATGGTTTTGACAAAAAAATATTAAGCAGCATGACATTGATAATATCTTAATATTATATAATAATAAATGCTCTCAAACACCAAATCTGCATATTATTATTATTACTGAACATTGTGTGATTGGAAAGCCTCACCATCCTCTTACCATGTAGCTTATTTTTTATTTTGGATTTAAAAAAGTCACTAAGCACATGTTCTTTGATTGCTCTTCGCTCTGTTGCCGCTTTGAAATATGATGCAATCTCTGGGCAGAAAGCTTTTCTCATTGCAAACTGTGGTGTTTTGAAATATGTTACTAGTTAGCTGTCCTGCTAACTGTCGTTCATACTTTTCCTTCTGAACAGATGCCAGTGATCTCGACAGCGTCAGCCATGGCAGTCTGGACAGCTCTAACGATTCTGCGGAGCGAGCTTCCATTGACACAGACTTCACTAAAATGGATTCCAGTGATGACAGATCCAGCACAGGTACCCGGGCTTCATTCAGTCTGTCTGTTTTCTTCTTCCATCATCAGTCCTCCACTGCGCTCTCGGCACAACAGGACGTGCCTCTCTCCCCTTCAAACTCGTCACAAGTCTCTAAGAGAGTCATTATTTTTCACTGTAGGAGTGAAGACATCTCTACATCGTTTTTTTTCTCGCTCTCGCTCTGTCTTTTATCTTTTTTTCAAGCACACATTAGTATAACAGATTTGGTTCAGCGAACAAAAGCATTACATTTATTCGCATGCCCCCTCAGATGATCCAAATGAATTTTGAATGCAACTTCCAAAACAAAATAAAAATGTGATAAAATGAATGATTTCACTAGGAAATACACTAGTCTTCAAAAGTTTGGGGTCAGTAAGACTTTATGCTCTTTATGCTCACTGACACTGCAACGATCGAAAAAGATGCATTAAAAACTGTAATTTTAGGTAATATTATTACAATATAAAATAAATGTTTTCTATTTTAATGCATTTTTAAAATGTAATTTATTTCTGTAATGGCAAAGCTGAATTTTCAGCACCATTACTTCAGTCTATAGTGTCACATGATCCTTCAGAAATCATTCTAATATGCTGATTTGTTGCACAAGAAACATTTCTAATTATGATGAAAATAGTTGTGATGCTTAATATTTTTTGCAGAAACCATGATACATTTCTTCAGGATTCTTTGATGATCGGAAATTCAAAAGAACAGCATTAATTTAAAATAGGAATCTTTTGTAGCATTACAAATTTCTTTACTGTTACTTTTGATCAATTGAATAGATCCTTGCTGACCCAAACTTTTAAACATTAATGTACAAAAATGTTTCATAGTATTTTTAAACTGAGATCCATCATATTCATACCCTCATGTATTGTAAAAAAAAAAAAAAAAAATTCAACCATTTTTTATCTGTAAAATCAAGTTATTATGGTTAAAATTAGACCCTATCAACTTTCATGATATGGATATATATAGATACATTTTTCCAAAATATCTTCCTTTGTGTTCCACAAAGTCATGAAATGAAAAGAAAAAAGCAGGACTGCAGTAGGTTCCTGAAACCCAAATCTGAGATTATGGTAAAAGACAGGAAAGAAAAGCCCCTCTATATGTTCTAACGGCTTTTTGAAGTATTCCAAAGCTATAGGCGGTGATGCCCACGGAGGACATCTGAGAGACTGAACTGAAGAGACTCACAGTTAGTGAGCACTTGCAGACAACAGTGTAGCAGGAGTCTGACTGAGCAGACGAGAGGGGAAAGAAGGAATGACTAATAGTGTTATTTTAGCTCACCTCTGGAGGCAGTACTATGATGGGAACTTTATGCCCCGTCTGCTTTCTTAGCGTGGCTCAGAAACAGCCACCCTGTGAGAGTCTTTTGGTGTGTTTCTGCCTGATTACAGAATATGTGAGAGTAATTTAGAGCTCCTTTGGATATCATGTTATCATGGGTTATGATGTTCTGTTCTAAAATAAGCCTTTCTCCTAAGAGTCTCTAGCCAGCCATGTCAAATCACCTAAAATCTGTAAAGTAAAACTAAAATATTCAATACAGATGTCCAGATTTGTCTGGAAATATCCATTTTGTTTTGCCAGTATTGTCAGATTATCTGTTCCAAAAGAGTTGCTGATAGATTGTGTTAAATATGTTTTGTCCATCAGTGTCAACTTTAGATCCTGAAGGAAAATCAGTTGAGAACCACCGGTCTTAGTGTTTGTTTCTGTGTATTGTTTTGATTCCAGGTGGTCAGTCTGATCAGGGCTATGACTCTCTGTCTAAAGAGGAGGTGAGGTTAGGAGGAGGTGAGGAGCAGAACTCCTCTCCAGACATGAAAGAGAAGAAGGACAGAAACTCTTGCTCAAGTGAGTAATGGAGAATTATTTTGTCCCTAAACACACAAAGGGTATGTGTGACACTGAGGACTGGAGTAATCACAGGAATTTCACAGGAATAAATTACATTTAAAAACATTATTAATAGAAAAACGTTATTTTAAATATCAATAATGTTTCACAATGTTACTGTATTATCTGCATTTTCAATTAAATAAATGCAGCCTTGGTGAGCATAAAAGATTTCTACAAAAACAGAAAACCTGTTAGCATATAAGCTAACAATTTATGAACACACTTGAATTAACAATGAACAATAGTAGATTTATAAATTGGATAAATGTACTGTAAAAATGGTAATTTCGACACAACTAGTGTGAAACTATTTTTACATTTATGCATTTTTAAAGTGGAATTGCATCTCTTTAGCCTCACTCTAGGTTTACCCTCCGCCTATTTTACCAACCAAACACGTTCTTTCCATGAGTGTTGTTGCAAGTCACTCTCTTGCTGATATACCTGAAGATTTTGGAGTTAATTGCATAAAATGCAATTTATCAGTGTAAAAGCACAAGCTTTTATGTCAGGTTGTTGTGTTGTAATGCTAAATATAAGGGTAGCATTGTGTGTATTTATATGACCTGCCGGAACCTGATGTGAGATCGAACAATCTGATAAGTTCCCAAATCTCAAATGTTTTTATTTGATTGATAAAATTAATGGACAACGTTTCATGTTTTTTTGTGGGTGCTCTGCCATTCTGTGGATGCTCAAGTCCCTAAATAAGCAGTAGACTTGTTTTTGATTTTGACTTGTATCTTGTATTTGAACATGCGTGCACTGAACACATCTTTGCTTCCACCTAGTGGTAATGTGTGGAACTGCAAGTTGTTAAACTACTTGTTTATTGGCTTCGTTTTAACAAGTGTCTCTTTGTTTTTCCTTTCATTTGAATGTTCAGTGTCTCAGACTGTACTCTCAAAGATGGAGGATTTGTCCCTTCAGGTTGGAACCCATCTATCAGCAACCAATGGGGAAACCAGAAATTTTCTTTCTGAAGCCCTCCCAAAGACAAAAAGGCCAAACTCCCTGAATATTTTCGGAGAGAAGCCTGTAAGACCCAGCACACTGGATCTAACCCCGGATAAGATAGGAGATCTCTGTACTGAATCTGTTGCAGCACTGATAGAAACGGAAGCAGTGGGGGGCGTTGGGAGCCCACCTAAAGTTGCCGTGGAGAGAACTGCTAGCTGCACGGTTGCCATGGAGAAGAGAGTTGCCATGGAGAGGGAGCACGTCGGCGTGGAGAGGAGCGTGAGCTGCAGTGCAGCTCTTAACCGAGTGGTTAAGAGGACGGGTATTGAAGCAGGGTTTGATCCTCTGTCCCTCATGGTGGCTGAGACTCATGTTCGCGGTGAGGGGGATAACGCGGACACCCCCACCGCCCGCCGAGACCTGGCTGAAGAGATTCATCACTATATGAATAACCTGAGTAGTCCATTAAGCCAGCGGTCTCTCAGTGTGGACCTCAAGGGGCAGCAGACCCCGTCCCCTCACAGCTCTCCCTGTATGTCCGCCTCAGTCGGCTCCCCCTGCACCTCCCAACTCCAACCTCAGCCACGAACACGACTCTTCTCCTCGCCTTCCCTTCCTCAGGGCCGAGTGCGCAGGGTCAGGGAGCAGCGGCCCAACTCCCTGGCCTCCCCTTCCTCACCTACTCCCTCCTCTTCCTCTTTCTCCATGGACTCTCTGCTCACCCCGACCCTGGACGTGTTCAAGAGCAGCTTTCTCTCTGCTGGGAAGGGCGTTGCTGAGAAGGCCAGCCGACTGTATTCACGACTTTCCTCCCAGACGTCCATTGCACAGGTATTCTTGACCTTACCAACTCTCGTTAGCTCTCCCTTTTTTCAGGAAGAAAAAATGTATGCATTAAATAGATTAAAAGTGACAGTAAAGGCATTTAAATTGTTACAAATTTATTAAATGCTGGAAATATATATATATAATTACTGTATTTTTACTTTAGTAACATAAGAGATTTCTTTCAAAAACATAAATCTCTATTCACCTTTTTTTCCACCCTCCTCAGGATTTAAACTCTGACCGGGTCAGTGTGTCTTCACTGGGGTCTGGTGACCCTGATTGCTCCTCTCTGATCGAGAGTGATTCCTGTGTAGACCCTGAAGGGCTTTCTTCCCCCCAGCGGGATGCCACCCAGTCTGTCACGCGTCCCAAAAGGAGCCCTTACAGGGGCAGCCACTGCCTAGAGAGTCCATCCGCACCACCTCGACTCTTCCGGCAGTCCTCCCTCACTGGTGAGTGTGCGGCGTTCACTGTTCTCTTTGCTCATGGTATAACAGTGTTATCTACATGTCAGGCAGTAGTTTTTATGTTACGCATATCAATGCTTTACATGTATTCTTTTAACTATATCCAGACACCATCATCTGCTGTTAGCATTTTTAAATACCACTGATAATGTCCCTACTACCTCACAGAATTGAGTGAAGTCTCCCGAGACATTTTTCAAAGTGGGGAAAATAGTGACTTAAAAATGAAAACATAAAAATATAAAATAATATATATACATGTAAACAATTTAACAAATAAATGTAATTTACATTTACTATATTATTTTGCTTTTTAAAGACTGATCGGAGATTATGACATGGGGTTATGAGGTTATCTTGACGACTGTTGCATTAAAACATTTTTCTTTACATATAAAAGCACATTATATAAAAAACAAACATGTTTTTATAATTTCACAAATTTATATATCTTCTACAATAAAAAATGGGATGTCACATGGGATGGGCTTTGTAATCAGCCAAACGAGTCAACAGAGTGACCAACGCTTTTTTTTTGTTTTTTGTTAAGCAGATCTCTTTCTACTTCGGTTTGGGTTATCTGACATTTAGACATGTGGATGAAGTAAGCGAAATGGTGGAACTACTTGGCTGGAATTACTTGCAGCACATTTTAATATTGATAAGTAATGTTCTTTTGAAATGCCTGCCTTCTGTTCAGGCACATCTTTGAGGTTTCCACTGAATAAAAATAGACAGTGAGCTAGAAAATTACCCATCAGGCTCTCTCATGAGTAATGCTCGGTATATTTGCTCGGTATATTTCGGTCCTTTGTCAAGGTTACAATGCTGTACAATTAAGAGAAGCAAAGCAAGAGAAGGCGATATGTTTAAAATGAATACGTGTAAAAGAGAGGCATGTCTAATTGTGAACAATTCTAATGTAAAGATGAGCTTATTTGTAGCTTTTCCGGGCCGTTATACATGATGCTTTGGGAAGGTGATTAAGCATGTTTTTGCATATGGAGTGCTGTGTGTCGTTCGTTCATTGTTTCTGCTCCAGCAGCTGCAGAAGTAGGCCAGTAGACAGGGCTGTGAGTGTGTCTGGCTCTGCAGTAATGGGGTCTGAGAGGGGCTCTTTAATCAGGCTGACTGGGGTTGTGCTGGAGTGCTCCCCAATCACTCACATCCGCATACATGCTCTTATCCCAGACTTCTGTACAGCCTCTCTCCTCATTCAGCGCCATCAGAATTAGCATTCATAATCCCTGCAGGCAATCACCTTGAAATGTGACTTGTTTTTGGAGATTTTTCTCTGATGAAAAACATCTCTTAAAAGCGCCTTTTGCCGCAGAGAGTGACTTTTGTTTTGTCTTTTGTCTTTAAGGTCCATCTCTGACGATAACAAAAGCTCTGCAGACCTCAGACATGTGTTCTGATTCCAGCCTCACTCAGTCCACACAGAATTACGCCATTGAAGTGAGTTTCTCTTAAATGACATATGTTTAAGTATCACTGTAGCATGAGGTATCGAGGCTAACTTTGATTGTCTTTCCAGGTACGTATGTCCAGTTGTTCACGCTGTAACACCTGTGAGAGTTTGGTGTATGATGAAGAGATCATGGCTGGTTGGACAGCTGACGACTCCAACCTCAATAGCACATGCCCGTTTTGTGGCTCTCCGTTTCTGCCCCATCTCAATGTGGAAATCAGAGACCTGAGTGACCAGGAAAGGTAATTTGGTCTCCAATCATATCACTAGAGATTTGTGGACATTCACCATTTCAAACAGTTTTCTTCTTTTTCTAATCAGATCCCCCTCTCAAGACATACATACTTGCCAGACAGACAATGAAGATGAACTTCCACAAGTTTATGATGTCACTTGCAATCTATCCAGCAATGGCAAAAAAGACCCTGTAAGAATACGTTCCTCAATCTACAATTCATTACATTTCATTGTTTAGGAATCATATTTTCTAATCATCATTTTATTATGGTATTAATAGTCAAGTCAAATCACCTTTCTTTATATAGCGCTTTTTATAAGTACAGTTGTTTCAAATCAGCTTCACAATGTTAACAGAAAAATAATGCATCAAAATTTGATTCGGCTGTACAGCCGCTCTGGAGAACACAGTGATGTTATCCAGCTAATTTCAATTATCATATAGTGTAAATGCGGGCAGATCAGTAATATAGTTGAAATTGAAGTGTATTAATAGTGATGTGATGCTATATTTTCCAGAATACAAGTCTTGATTGATCTGAAACGTGCAGCAATTTATATTCTAGTGCGTATTATATAATGCAATTAAAAAGCAGGCAAAACGGTCCATGTACGTTAAAAAAAACCTGAATGAACGCAACATATTCAGACCCAAAGCATTATGTAATATTATAGTTCTATGTTTGTGGCTCAAAAGTTGATTCAGTTCATTAGATTGGTAGTTATTTTAGTCTTTCTGTGCTGTAGGAGCCAGTTACCGTGCCCTACCTGAGCCCTCTGGTACTTTGGAAAGAACTGGAGAGCTTGCTGGAAAACGAGGGAGACCAGGCCATCTCATCTGCAGCCATTGTGGATCACCACCCCATTGTGTTCTGGAATCTGGTGTGGTTTTTCCGCAGGCTGGACCTGCCCAGCAGCCTGCCGGGACTCTATCTGAGCTCCAAACACTACAGCAAAGATGCTCAGGTGGGTCTCAACGATTCTCATGATGTTCCTCTTCCCATGAATGAATAGTTGTAAATGCTAGAAACTATTGGTGATGCCGCTGTATTTTTCCCTGCCAGCTTGCATCAGTATTGTGTACATGTTTTCTTGCAGACTCTGCAAAGTTGTGCATCAGAAGACAGTAAAAATGTCTTGGTCCAGATCCTGTGGGACAACCCCAGACTGCATCAGGACCCCATTCAGCCCTGCTACATGCTCTGGAAATCATATTGTAAGAATATGTCCTACAAACTCATTCGCTCAATGAAAAGTAAGCTTTATGACTGTAAATGTGCAAAATGTATATTTCCAATGAATGATCCTGTTTATGCTACGAGTTATGCCTCAAAATATGAGGCTTTTTGTTGAGGAAAGATGTGGCATTATTTTTTCGAAAGGTACATTTACACGACAACTTTGCTTTTTTTGCAAAAATTATTAAAAATGCTATATTATGCAGCCAGGCCAATAGTTGGCATTGTAACTTTGTAAAGAAAAACTACACTCCTATAGACTGAACACATAATACACATGTGCATGACATCACCGTTTTCACAAATTTGTGTTTTTGTAGTTTCAAAAACGTGCACTTTAAAACACATTTTCAAAGGATTGCGTTTTAAATGAATAGCCAAAACGCAGCAAAAAGCTTTCTGTTTTTAATTAAAAATGGTAATAATAATAGTATTGTAGTTTTATTATAAATGTATTTTTTTTTTAAATGTATTTTTTCATTTTAGTAATTTTGCTTTTGTCATTAATTTTTTTTTTTTTTTTTTTTTACCTTTATTTGAATGACTAAAAAAGTATTTTTTATAGTTTTAGTTAACAATAACAACACTGTTCCTTTGGTTAATAAGCAACCACCCAGAACACCCTGCAGAAACTTTAGGAAAAGCCCTAAATATACTAAAACCTCCTCAAAAACACTTTAGCAGCTGTAGCCGTTCTGCGTGAACATCACAAGCAGGTACTGGCCATCTACATAATTTCTGTTCATGTTTTTTAATAGGTGCAAATCCTGCAGTATCTGCCGCTCAGTGGGAGGAGGAGCAGGCCGTGAGCTCAGAGCTGCTGCAGAGTGTCGTGAAGAGCATCCAGAGGAGCGATGTCTATCAGCCTATGAGTCAGATACTGCAGATACTGGGCACCAGACTGGGCTTTGTCAGACAACGGTAGGAGAAGAAAAACAATCTGTTTAATTAACAGTTTTGACAAGCTATTCTTAATGACTCATTTCTTTTTATTTCTTTTTATATGCAGGAGCTTATATAGAGACATCTTGTTCCTGTCTTTGGTGGCTTTGGGCAAGAGTAGCATAAATATCGGTGAGTTAGCTGTGAAGTTTTTTTAAGTGATATGTGAAGTCCACAGTATGGTAACCCATACTCAGTATTTGTCAAATCCATCCAAATTAGTGTGCACACTTTAGGGGCTTTCACACCAAAGGAACCTTTTCATAGTTCCTAGAACTAATGGCGTAAGTACCCACTTTTTGGTGTGTTGGCACCTCAGGAACTGGGAATTACTTTATTTCATGGAAAGCCTTTTGGGGGAACTAAATCAGCTCTGACCCAGCACAATAAATAAAGGTAGCATTTTTCAGCGCCGTCAATATAAATGCACAAAAAACGCACGTACACACACACACGCACACAGAGCAGTGGGCAGCCATTTTTGCTGTGGCACCCATGAAGCAATTGGGGTTAGGTACCTTACTTAAGGACCACTCAATCCTGAGAATTGAATTCGCAACCTTCGGTTCAACAGTCTGACTCCCTAACCATTAGGCCACGACTGTAAGTGTTCCAAAATAAATGACTTTTATTCAACAAGGATGCATTAAATTAATCAAAAGTGACAGTTAATACAATTACATTGTAAGACTTTTTTGAAAAATCTTGCCTTTCAGCTTTTTAAACTTTCTGTTTATCAAAGAATCCTGAAAAAATGTATCATGATTTCCACAATATTACACACTGCAACTAAACATTAAATGTTACTTGTGCACCGAATCAACATATTAGAATCATTTCTGAAGGATCATGTCAATGGCTGCTTAATATTCAGCTTTGCCATCATAGGAACAAAACATTTCACAATATATTAAAATACACTCTAAAAAATGCTGGGTTAAAAACAACCCAAGTTGGGTTGAAAATGCACCGACCCAACAATTGGGTTGTTTTAACCCAATGGTTGAGTTGTTCTTACCCAGCAATTGGGTTGCCTTAAGCAACATTTAACCCAACCACTGGGTTAAAACAACTCAACCACTGGGTTAAAACAACTCAACCATTGGGTTAAAACAACTCAATTGTTGGGTCGGTGCATTTTCAACCCAACTTGGGTTGTTTTTAACCCAGCATTTTTTAGAGTGTAGAAAACAGTTTTTTGAAAATGTAAGAATATTTCACACAGTATTAGTTTTTACTGTATTTATAAATACAGTCTTGATAAGCATAAGATACTTCTTTCAAAATCTTGCTGACCTCAAATTTTTGAACGATAATGTACATCTATGAATTTGCTCAACATGAGGACTAGCATCATTACTAACATCTTCATTTATTCTCACAGATGCATTTGACCGTGAATACAAAATGGCATATGACCGTTTGACGCCCAGCCAGGTCAAGATGACTCACAATTGTGACCGGCCACCCAGCGCGGGAGTCATGGAGTGCAGGAGAACCTTTGGGCAGCCCAATCTGTGATTCGCCTCCTCTCATCCCTCCCTCGCTCCTCACGTCTGTCACACAGGAAGGCGTCCTAGATGTCCAGGGCCCATCCAAAGAAGAAACACTTTCATTCATGCGATCCTGAACGCTCGTCATGAACAAAGCTACCTCTGGCTCCCATGAGGTCTCCTTCAAAAACGTTCCTGTCTGTCGATGTGACTGTTCTCCTTCATACACTTCCTGTGAATATGCCACCTTATAATGTCTGTGATCCTGTCCATTACCTTCTATTCCCCCTTCACTTTTGCTCTTCCATCTGCCTAATGACCCCGTTTGGAAGCTTGGGGTTATATTCGAATCATCTAGCACCGCTCAGGTAAACTTGAGTTCAGAGGTCATTATAGATTAGGAGCAATATCATTGTGCTCAGGTCATTCCATCGCTCCATTCGTTCACGTCGAGTGAATCATGGAGTGGATTCGGGACCAGTAGCTGTAGAACAATCAAACTGATCACGTGTAGGACGCGAAGAAGCACAATGAGCGACCCCAACAAACACAGTCCTATTTTGGCCGTCTAGGAGCACTTGTATATTTCACATACAAAGAGACTTTTGTGTACATAGCCTATTATTATTTTGAATATTTGTATTATACAGTTATATTTTAAGACTGGAATTTGTTACAATTGACGTGTCTCCATTTGTAAAGACTGTTCGTAGTGTATAGGTTTCTCTTTTGAGCGTGTGCTGTTTGTCGTCCTGGTCCTGGAGACCAGTCGTATGGTGACCGTCAGTGACACTGTTGTCTTGAGGTACGGAACTGGACCAAATATAAACTCATGACTCACAGTTTACATGGCGAGAATTACGTTTCATGAGATTTTTGAACTGAGAAATGCCTTACCTTGGGGCAAAGGACAGTACGGAGACAAATTTACAACAGGGTATAAAGAGTATAGCTTGTATAGAGAATAAAAGGACTGTTAATATGAATATGAAGTCAGCATTTTACACACACTTACATAATAAAGAGTTTGACATGAAGGTACATCTTTTTTTTAAACATTGCTTTATATTGTGCAATGATGCATAAACATGGCTCCCCGTTGTCAAGATACATAAAACGAAATACTTGCACTTATTTACTCTAACTCTTTTCAAATTAAATATGCGGTAACTGGAGCCGGTGCATTTTAATGCTGTTCCTTTTTCTCATAATGTTAATCGAAGATGCACTTTGAGTCTGTGTGGTTGGTAAGATTGCTGACAAGTACTGTGGATTATGGGAAAGAAAATGATACATGTAATTACACAATGACATATTGATGTTAATGCCCCAAGTGAAAAAAGAAGAAGAAAAAACAGATAATACTGCCCTAATCTTTTTTTTTTTTCTTGGGAAAAACACTCTTTGTTTATTGACCTGATGCTGTGTAAAACAAAAAAATATACAAATTACACTGCTGTTAATACTTTAGCAGTTTTTCTATCACCTGCTTTTTACGTCCAATGGCATGGTAGTGAAACAAACGTATCATTTTCATGACAAGCTACAGTAATTTAAAGCGGATAATGTGTAAGGTGATTGTTTTGTTTGTTTGTTTGTTTTTTAACATATAATTTTATGTTAGGGCAATGTGCTTTACATATCACTCCTTTTGTTACTTCTATTTATATTTGTATATATCATTTTGTCAGATCTGAGCCAGGTCGATCAAATTGTTTAGAACTGTAAATAAACACACTTAAATCGAGTATGTTTGTGTTGCTTGCCACTGGTTTGCTCAATGAAAGAGAGGGAGGGAAAAGTCACATTTGAAACTCCATTTTATTTTGTACTGACCCAACAAGTGAATATTTACAATGAGCAACTCTCAAGAGAGAAATCGACACTGTGTGACATTCGAAAAGAACAATCATTGCCTCTATTCAGTACTGTTCAAACATCAGTGTGACATTTGTATGGAAATCCACATCTGTTTATACCAGTCATACTGATTACGTTAGAATTTGTAAAGAAGTCTTGTTATATGCTTGAGATTCTACTTTTATGATGGAAGAAAAAATCATATGTTACATACAGCACAATATCTGCATTTAAAATGCTTGCTAATGACAGTTTTCCATGTTACAAAAATAATTCCATTGCAAAATGATTAAATTACATCATTTACAATAAGCTCACAATATCTCCCAATGTAGTGACTTCTGCAGACACTTTAAATAGAACTCACCCATAGCTAGCTGAAAACCCACAACATCAAATACAATCACAATATTCAACAAAACAATTTGGAAACTTTTTATTTGTTGTAAAAAGCAATTTTTCATAATTGGACAAAAATATAGGCATCATTTGAGGGTGATCGTGTGGGACATGTCCCCACCACTTTAAGCTGGGGTCAATATTGTTCCTAGCCTACAATTTGAAACATCTAGCGGCAAAGGTGTACCTAACACAAAAGAAACATCTCCAGTTGATTAGCAGTTTGTGAGTTTGTGTTAAATAAGAGGCGATCTAGCGCTGGAATGTGTTTTTTGCGATCATACTGAGTGCTGGTTGCCGCTGTTATCAGTAGCGGAAGGCAACAGTATTCTCTTGACGCTCGCCTCGTGCACAGTCTTCACAGTTCACACAGATGAGCGATTCAATCTAGCTTAAAGGGTTAGTTCACTCAAAAATGCAAATTCTAATGTTGTTCCTGCCGTAAGACCTCCGTTCCTCTTCGGAACACAAATGAAGATATTTTTGTTGAAATCTGATGGCTCAGAAAGGCTTTCATTGACACTAATGTCATTTCCTCTCTCAAGACCCATAAAGGCACTAAAGACGTCGTCACAAAGCCCATCTCACTACAGTGATTCTACAATAAT
Organism: Pseudorasbora parva; assembly: GCF_024679245.1. Taxonomy (NCBI): domain Eukaryota; kingdom Metazoa; phylum Chordata; class Actinopteri; order Cypriniformes; family Gobionidae; genus Pseudorasbora; species Pseudorasbora parva. The sequence goes on along the minus strand of NC_090187.1, from coordinate 34,782,153 downwards.
TGTATTGCGCAACGAGAATAGTTTTGTGCACAAAAAAACTAAATAACGACTTATATAGCGATGGGCCGATTTCAAAACAAAGTTTCTAAACGGCCCATCACTATATAAGTCATTATTTAGTTGTTGTTTTTTGTGCACAAAACTATTCTTGTGGCTTCATCAAATTATTGTAGAATCACTATAGTGAGATGGACTTTGTGACGACGTCTTTAGTGTCTTTATGGGTCTTGAGAAAGGAAATGACATTAGTGTCAATGAAAGCCTTTCTGAGCCATCGGATTTCAACAAAAATATCTTCATTTGTGTTCAGAAGATGAACGGAGGTCTTACGGGTGTGGAACGACATGAGGGTAAGTAATTAATGACAGAATTTACAATTTTGGGTGAACTAACCCTTTAACAATGTTGCGGAGACTATTAGTTTCGATGAACTCACAAAACATGTGTGTCCCTGCTCTTAATATACAATCACTGATGCACATCTTTGGTTTTAATGAGAAAATAAATAAACGGGCGGATTAGAACTCAGAACCTCTGGCACCCTTAAAGGGATAGTTCATCCAAAAATGAAAAGTCAGAATTTTCATTTTTGGGGGTGAACTAACAAAAGTCCATTAATAAATGACTCTGTATGCAATTGGATAGTCCTTCAACCAATCAGATCACAAAAGGCGTGATCAACGGGCACCAACCTTAGACTTAAAAAAAATATGGCACCGACCCATTGCTTTTCTATCCTTCTATCCAGTCTATGATTGGTTCTCGCTAAAGTCCAACAGAAGCAGTAAAAGTGAATGTACAGGTTTCCAGACTGAGTTGCCAGGCGAAATCAAAACACAGCAGATCAGGATGGGTTTACCCAGTATATTAAATCATATCAGTGCCATTGTTTTGTCTCAAGATGCACACCATGTTTTTCTCCAAGACATGAATAAAGCTTCTTACATATTCTAATTGAGTTAAGGCCTAATCCTGGCTTAATCTAAGCCCTGCTTGTGAAACCAGGCCTCAATGTAATAATACCTACTGAGATTTCTCGACATGGTAATGTTTTTATTGTACATTTCTGATGTAACCAGCGATTGTGGATGTCGCAACGTTCACACAGAAGTAAATACGGGTGTCAGTCCTGTATTTGAGTTCTTAATACGGTTCCGTTCACACACATTTCAATGACAACCACGTTCTATAACTGAACTCACACCTAATTTTCGAGATTTACAACCGCATTCTCTGAAAACCTGTCCATTGTGAACGGAATCGGACTCATCATACAGTGCGAGAGAGCCGCTCACAAATGCACCCTAACCCTAACCTACACGCAACCACCCAGATATAAAAACTGCAGACAGATATCGAAAAAAATTTGATGGTTGAACTTGCAGTTCGATTGGACTCTTGTCTTATCAAAAGTGATTCAAAGTTGAATGGGCGCTGCCATCTTTCATATTACTTTGGTCACTGAAGCTATGGTTGCTGGTAAAATAATGACCAATGAATTTCTCTACAGAATGAAGGTGCACTCTTATTACTATAAATGGAGAATGCACTACGCAATATGGCGAATAAGAATCAAAGAGAACGCAGAATAAGTTCCACCTTCTAAACAGGAGACAATCGCTAACTGGTCATTGCGTCACTGAAACGGCCGTCAGAAGTAGAGTTGAGTTGTGGGTAGGGTTAGGGTAGAGTTAGGGTGTGGTTAAAGGGGTACTTCAGCGCTGGAAAGATTAATCTTTATTTAAACTGGGTCATTAATGTAGTAGAAATGCGAAATTATTTCTGAAATTGGTGCCTTTTAGACTAAGAAAAGACCGAAAATGTATTTTTGTCTCATGGGAATGAAAGACTACAATTCCCAGAATGCTTCGCTGCCCTGTGAGTCCATTCCCAAAGCCACCACTACTGGATTACAGTGACTGAGTTTGAGTTAGAGAACAGACATTACAATTGAATACTGAACGTGTCTGTTCAATATAACGATCGAGTCGCCGCTTGAGTCTCACAGCACTAACTCAGATTAGGAGTCAGATTACATTTAAGGTCATAAATGAGTTGATGAGCTCTCTTGATGAGAGCTGAGGTAATCGCGATCACACTCGCGGCATACATTCACAACGTGAGTTCAGTCTGTAGCGTTTTCAGTTCATGCCTTTGGAAGCTTAACTTTTATAGAAATTAATTTGAGATGTTAAATCACTTACATTGCTTTGCATCCGTTTAAATGAATGCCTGCTGCTGAGCTGAGCTGTGAGTGTAATCTCCCATTCCCCATGTGCAAGTTGAAAACGTGGAAATAGCTCCCACTGCTGGCTGTAGTCTTTAGCCTCTGGACAAACATTCTAAAGATGACGCAAATATCGTCAATTTGTGTCATGGGAGGAATTTTTCTAAAAATAAAATGCATAAATCTCTCCTCTCAGGGGGATATGAGGAGGGAAAGCACAATCCTTTGATTATACTCCAGGGTTTCTACTGATACAAAGCCATATGCTAATCGCTGAAGTAACCCTTTAAATATTCTTGCTCCACCCATTTGACATACGCTCCTCCTCACTGGACGTATAGCTCCTCCCATAGAAACAGTCCGTGTTCTGAGGTGCACACTTAAGACTAAGCATGCACATTAGCTTGGTCCATCCTGAAAATTTCATTTTTTTGTTCTGATTTGAGCATTTAGAAACTACATTTATGAGACAGTTGTCACATTTCTTTGGTGGTGCAAGTGTAATACAGTTTTGGAGAATTGTATGTTTCCCCATTCAAAGAGATAGAAGTACTTGCATGCCCGGGAAGCATTTCAAAGATGGCCACCAAGTGAAATTACTTGTTTTATACAAAGGGACTTTGGCTTGGCTTCCGTTTCACACTCATATTGATACAGACAGTATTCGAGATGCTACTGTAAGTTGCTGATTGAATGGGACATTTAGAGACTCACACCAGCAGTAAATGTTCTCAATCGCAAAAATTGACCATGTGAACGTATGTTTTGCATGCATATCTAGATATAATCCCAATAGGAAAAAATGGTTGAATTGAATCATCGATTTTTACAAATTATCAAGAGAGAATATTAGAAACAATTTGAGTACATATTTAGTACTCTGTGGCCCTGTCTCGAATGGAACACTTCTGTGGCCTTTGTTTACGCGATCATAATCATAGTTTGTTTGTCAAGTCCACAGTGAGACAGTAGGGTGTCTTATTTGTCATTTTATAGTTCAAAAGGGTGCTCAAGTGTGCCTCTGTATGTGGCTTTAATGTGCCCTTTTGCAAAGCCCACACTGGTGGGCCCACATGCAGTCTACTAGCCAACAATCCATATGGCATTACATCACTATTGTGTGGATACCACAAATGGTGACCATTTGGGACAGGACCTGTGACTTTTCTGTGACATAACTGCACTCATTTTATCACAAGCTGAAAAATGTGATAGCAGTTATTGCACCCCTTCACAAAAGATCTTGTGTGATACAGAATAAGTCAACACAGTGAGTCCAGGGATGCTTTAAATGTGATACATTATGTGCGAAGTTTCAAATGACAGGATTGTATCCTCACGGTGAGTGAACATTAAGCTGTATGAAAACCACAGGTGTGCTCAGATGGACACGGGACATATAATGATTCGATCCTCTAGCATGACACTGAGCACCAGGAACACAAAGTACAGGATGAACATGGTGAATCCCAACACTTTATTCATCCTCCACTTACAGGCAGCGATGGAGATAATGACGAAGAGGAGCATGAGGAAGAGCAGCACAATGGCACAGAACAGCCCATTACTGCTCACAGTCACTGGGGCAAAGGAATGGCAGAATGAGAACATCAGCCAGGGCACTGGCAGCCTGGAACAGAGAGAGGTGATATAATTACGCAATAAAACACAAGAACAATTCATTCTGTATGTACCAATAGAGCAACTGCAAGTGGGATATTGTGAAAAAGACAAAAGTTCAAGAACAGGTTACCCTATATTTTAGACAAAGTATTATCAGACACTTTTTGGTCTATTTTGTTGGGCCATTTTAGTTCCAAAAGTCAATGCAGAAATGTCTCTGTCTCTCTAAGGACATTGTTTGCTGAATCATTAAAAAAGTCAAGTTAATGAGTCAACAACTCAACCGTTAAAAATGTTTTCCTAAATAAATCCATTCCTTTTGAACAAATCACTTGAGTGAATGATTCAAAAACTCACTCAAAAAACACAGGGCTTGTCCTAATGCCACACTTGTGGTCTTTGCACTTGACAATTTGTCTACTTGCATGAAATATTATATTGCCAAAAGTTTTGGGATGCCTGCCTTTACATGCACATGAACTTTAATGACATCCCATTCTTAATCCATAGGGTTTAATATAAAGTTGGCCCACCCTTTGCAGCTATAACAGCTTCAACTCTTCTGGGAAGACTTTCCACCAGGTTTAGGAGTGTTAATGGGAATTTTTGACCATTCTCCTAGAAGTGCATTTGTGAGGTCAGGCTCGCAGTCTTCGCTCTAATTCATCCCAAAGGTGTTCTATCGGCTTAAGGTCAGGATCACTCAAAACTCAAACATGTTTTAATGGGCCTTGCTTAGTCCACTTGTGTGCAGTCATGTTGAAACAGGAAGGGGCCATCCCCATTCATTGGGAGAATGAAATTGTCCAAAATATCTTGTTATGCTGAAGCATTAAGAGTTCCTTTCACTGGAACTAAGGGGCAAAGCCCTGAAAAAAAACTCCACACCATAATCCCCCCTCCACCAAACTGAGGAAATTTCATAAATGGACTTATTGCACAGGTGGCAACTTATCACGGTACCACGCTCAATTGATTTTAAACACCTGTGGCCATGGAAGTGATTGGAACACCTAAACACAGCACAGCAATAGTAAGCCACGATCAAATAATTCAATCAATTCCTGATGGACAAAATCAGTCCTTCATTTTCTGTTTTGTTTGAGAAGAAGTTTCAGGAGCTTCTAAGACAGAAGGAACACAAAGTGAGGCTTTGTCCTTCCTAGTCCAGTCCCTCAGAGGCTTGTAGGCTAAATTCCTCCTCAGCATTAAACACTACAATGAGACGATCTAGTAAAGTATGTCACACATGTTCCCACCCCATGATCACGGCACAGAAATACTATGAACATTTAATTCTAAAACAAATACTGTGTTATAAATCTTTATATTAACTCGCTTTCTTTTAATGCAACACAGTGAATGACAGCCGCCTGTGATCCCCCAGTGGCTCACATTATTGGCAGTTTAGTAAGTGATTTACCCCAAAAGATAACATGCATTTATGCCTTGGTTTTCCACCAGTTCTTTTGTGAATTGGAATGTGTGCAAAGAATTGTGGGTGATTGAAGGACACAAAGGATACACTTAATGCATTCTTCAAAATTATCGAAATGAAGGACGCAAAATGAAGGCTGCATTCATTTCGCAAGGACCTTCAAATTGAGACAGCCTTTGATGGCACTTGATGATGTGGCATCCAAGATATGCAGTCTTACTAAGACGCAGCTTTCCGTTTGAGGAGCACCCTACCACTTTGCCATTTCAAAATAAATTGTCAAAAAAATGCTAATATCATACACTAGAGTTGTGTGGGATGGGGTAATTAAGCGTGATCTGCTGTGACGTCACAATCACCGTGCATTGTGGTCTATGGATCTACCTGAAGTGTACATTTTGAGTAGAATCACACCCTCGATCAAAGTCGAGGGGTCAAGGGTCTGTCTAAATAAACATCCCTCATCCACTAGACGAAGTTGAAAGCACTTCAAAAAGCCCAAGCATACATACAGGCCTATAGAATGGTGCATAAAACAAATTCATAAGGACAAAAGCTGTAAATATTAAATCAGCTCCATAGCAGATTCCAAGTGGTCAAGGGCGTAGAGCGTTCCATTTAAACACATTTCAAGAGTTTCGTCACTCGTGCAATGTAATGATGTACATTCCAGTAAACAAGTTAGCAAGGGAAGGGCATAAAAATTGGACTTAAACACAGCCTAGGATGTGTCCACATTTGTTTAATTCCTGAAGGAATCAGTGTTGTCAAACAAATCAGTTCAATGAAAGACTCACTTTTAGAGACTCTTGTTGCTGCCTACAGGTGAAACGATGTAAGGTGTAGAACGAGTCACTAAAAAAAGTCCCTATGACTACACAGATTGAGTGTCTTTGAAACAGACAAACACCAGTGGAGTTCACTCAGTGGAAAGAGCATAACACATTCGACGAGCATATCATTTCCAACTATCAAACACCTGATTCACTGAATATTTAATATTTCAGTCGCCTTACCCCATGGTGATATCAAATATGTTGCTGCCTACTGAACTCGAGACAGCCATGTCTCCCAAGCCTTTTCGAGCTACAATCACACTGGTGATTAGATCAGGAATTGATGTTCCTGCAGCAAGAATGGTAAGACCCATGATCTCCTCAGAGATGCCGATTGTCTCCCCCACCTAGGAGAGAAAATCTTGATAAATGCTGACTTGTTTTGATGTTACATTTGCTAATGCAGTGACATTTAAATGTGTCCAAATACATTTGAACAAATATTGGTTTCTACACTGACCTGATGTGCCCACCACACCATAAGATAGGAAAATATAGCAATCCATACTATTGAGCCAAGGAAGGTAATGACAAAGAACCTTTTGGATGCCTGTGAAGTACAATATACATGTCAGTTCTATCACATGTGAAAAAGTGGAACAAATATAGAAGAAAAACATGTGGTTTTCTTTTGGTTCTTACAGGGTTTCTGACGTCTGGAACTGTCAGCCACAGTGGAAAGACAATGGGCAACAGAAACAAATATGTGGCCTGTTTGCGTCTGGTGTCTGGCCACTCTAAGGAAAGAGGTTCTTCTCCTTCTTCCCCAGCCTCATCTTCATCATCGTCGTCGTCATCATCATCATCATCACTGTCTTCATCGCTCTCTTCATCACTGTCATCTTCCTCATCATCATCCTCTGAATGATCTGAACCTCCTGGCTTCTCTGAGCCTCCTTCTGCTGCAGTGTCTCCTTCCTTAACACAGAGCGAGAAAGAGACAGGTGAAAAGCGTAATACCCACACAGAAAATAAAAAATTAGGAGAACAAAGTAATAGGTCACCTATAAATTTAAGTATAATCATCATTTACTCATTTAGCACTTAATTTGCATCAAACAAGTAAGACTTTCTTTCTTTTGTGGTACACAGACACAGTATTTATTTAAAATAAATAGGGACCAGAGCTTTCAAGCTTTCAAAAAGAATGCAAAAGCATAAAGTTCAAAATATAATCTTCACCTCCAGTGAGCTGCTAACCCTAAAACTGCTATGACTGAGTTCGAGATGAGAACAAAATTGGTCTGAATTAATCAGTCAGACCGGTTTTGGAAACTGAATGAACTGATTTATCAAAAAATCTGACTAAAAAGAGGGATTAGGTCATTAAGTAGCCATTTGTACTTCTCTTCTTAACACAACACGGACAATAACAACTCCTTCTATCCTATTTTAAGCTTGAAATCTCCAGTTCTCCATTATTATAATGTCATTCTAAAACATTCTTCAAAGCTTTTCCTCTTGTGTTCCACAGAGGAAAGGAAGTCATGGTGTGAGGGTGAGTAAATGATAACAGACTTTTCATTTCTGGGTGAAGTATTCCTTAAATAGGAATCACATACTATGTTTGACATATCATCTTTGTCAGCTTTACAACCAGGTAAAGAATTTATAAGCTCATTAAAAGCACACAAGCGTCTCAGAGCTCCTGCTTCATCTTCATAGCTTTTTTTGAGATGCAATTGGCCCACCTTTTGCGCCTCAGGCTTTTGACTGGTGTCTTCTTCCTTGGCTTCTGGAGCCGCGTCTTCCTTGGGCTGCTCCGTCTGACCATCACCTTATTTAACCCAGGATAATAAAATATAAATATAGTTTGCATTTGTTTTAGCAATACTACAAGCTCCTCTCAGATGTGGAGTGAAGATTTCCTCAATAGGAGTGAGTAATGTTGCTATATCATTTGGCGGCAATTTCAAACGCCACAGTTGCTTCACAAGATAATCTGCATTGATTCCAAGCCATTCATGCTTAATTCATGAGATGGAGCTTGGTCATTATGTCAGCTAATGTGTAAAGCAGCTCTCAAGTAGAAACAAAAGGTGGAAATATGGAATGCGGGAAGCTGTGTAAAGGGTAAAACGGGGCAAACTCCTGGCAGAGTGCCCTCTCTTTGTACCTTTCATCCAGCACACAGCTGGTACGTTAGCGCTTGTGGAAATGCAACATTAAAAACCATTTTGAATATGCAACAGAGCTCATCTGTGAGGTAGGACAATGCACCGTCCTGTCTACAAAGCTCTGTGCAATCATAATAGAACAAACTAAGATTATAAAATCTCACCTTCACCAGATTTTTCCTTCTTTTTGTTCTCTACTTTCCCCCGGGCCATGTCGTTCAAAATCTGAGCCTTGTCTTTAAATTTCACTGCAAACCAGGAAAGGAAGAATATAGCTTGAATGTATACTTTGACTGACACTGTCAGGGTCAACAATGACATTACCACAAATGACAAAAGCCCTAATTTCACAGACGAAATACAAAACGTCATTTTCTCACGTCATCTCACTGGCTACTACGAGAAAGCAATCACATCACAAGAATAACATCACAAACACCAAGCCCCTTACCTTTACGTTCCAAAGAGCTTCTAGCCTTTGCATCTCCATTAAACACTGACTCTAATGAGTAAAAGTAGATTCATATACAATAAATACCATGGTGAGTTGTTTTACAAATGCATCCTTAAATGACCTTCAAAACCTCTCATGTCTGCACTGACTTTGATACCAACAAGCCGCATTGCTAAATGTTAAAAGTTCATGATTGGATTTATGCAAAGAAAATGTGGACTGGTCAAAGAATAAATGCATAAGTGTGAATTTCATGAAAAATGTTTGGGTCGGATTTCTTGAATTAAGACTATTTTTGTTAATTATTTCACAATCCATAAATGTATACTTTTATTATTTGATATATTCATATGGAAAGATTGTTGATTGTTATCCGGTTGTTAAGGCTGACGTCACGCGGCAACGCTTCCGGGTCCAAACGCTCTATCTTATACCCAAGAAAAACTACAAACGGTGCTAATATACACACACAATGTGGTGAAATACCACAAAAAAAGTTATAATAATAACCTTTTTCTCCATACCAAAATTCCAGATGGCCAGACAGTGATTCATCTTTTATAAATCGTTAAAAAATTAATGTCTGTAATGCTGTGACCATAGAGAATGTTGTGTAGACTGTAAGTATTTAAAATGTTTAACTTTTTTAAATGTTTGATGTTTAATATGAAACAATAGCGCTCATAAACGGGCGTCAATGGCATTCTCAAGTGAAACGAGTTGAGGCTTGGACCCAGAAACGGTGTTCCTTACGTCACAACTTAACAAGCGGATTGTCAGGTTACGTTCCATTTTGTGGACTCTTATTTTGACATTCTGTTTTGTTTCAGTTTGTTCCTGTTTTTCTGCTCTGTTTAGTTTCAGTTTCTATGGTTACTTGTTACTTCCTAGTTTTTTTCTATGATAACTTATGACTTGTACCTGTCTCTTATAGAGTTCTCTCTTATGCTTCCTGTTTGGTTTTGTCCTTTTGTCGGTCATCGTCGTTCATTTATGTGTGAATGTCTACTCAGCGTGTCGATTAAATAACGGGGGCGTTACTTTACATGACAAAATTTTATTCAAAAACGTGTAGTGTTTTTTTACAAAGTGACATCGCCAACTACTGGCCTTTTTTGGTAGCCTGACAAGCCAGACCCACATCAAGATGTTTGGTCTGGAAACTCACCATTGACAGCTCAATCCGAGGGGTGGGATAAACGGTTGTCTTTTAAACTCCCTCTGCACGCGATAGGATAGCGCTACCACCAACCAGAGCAACGAAGGTGAAACAGATCTTGTTGATAGATTAAACATTCGCCGTATCCGGTCAGCAAAACCCCGAACACATCTTCCCTTTTTAAGAATGACTTCAGTGCCGTTCTTTGTTCTTTTCTCAGAGAAAAGCTTAACTCCAAGTCTTCCAGAGTCGCGGTCAAAGCTGATTTGAAAGACCGCCACCGTTCGCCAGTTTCTGTGTTTACTGCATGCAAACGCAACTCAGCCGTCATCATTATGGCCCCGCCCACCGACTCTATACACGATGTGATTGGCCCGGCAAGAGTTAGGCGAATACAGCTCAGAAGGGTATTGAGAGTTGCTTGACGACACTTGCGGGCAGATTAAATTTGCTGCGGCTAGGGATAGATTTCTAGGCTACTTTTTTGGCCAATTTTTTTCATTTTGTGAAAAGCTGTGAAAACGTACCCTGACTGTTTATAGTTTCTGTGTTACGCATCTTCCCTGTCAGAACAAAAGGTGAATTGGGTACCCTAAGGTACAAAACCGAACAGGTACAAATACTTTTAAGGTACTAATACACACTCTTAAAGTATTGATACCTTTTAATGTAATAATATGTACCATTTAGGTAAGGTACAAAGATGTACCTTTTTTCTTTTGTACCTTAGGGTACCGCCCAAGTGACAGACCTGTACCTTTTTTCTGAGAGTGTTGGATTACTACACCTATTGTGAGTGTAACAGTTAGTTAATGTTTACTGTATGCTTTTTTTTTTTTTTTTTTTTTGCTTGTCATGAAAAAAAACTTTCATAAAATAAATAAATAATTTTATTTATTTAAGGTTAAGATTTTATTTTGGTTATTTGAGGGGGGAAATGGGACCCAGACATTTCTCTGTGATATTTAAATGACTGTCATTGAGAGTAGAGAGTATATTAAAGCAGCGCAATCGAGGTCCTTTTAAACTAGATGTTAAGTGCTTGTCAGTTATTTATGAACCCAAATGTAGATCTCTACTAATGAACCTTTACAGTTGTCTTGTCTCATTGACTACAGAAGGGACCCTATCACAATAACAGGATTGAGCTGCTGGAGCCTGTCTCTCATCCAGCCTTTATGAGCTCAATCAAAAGCAGCTTAATGATGGAGCAGCACAGTACTGGGAGGTTTTGTTAGGACCCTGAGAGCGCAGGTGCTGCGCAGCCTCCTGAGGACAGGCTGAAGGTCAAGGGGACCAACCCCAGCCATCAAACCACTGACCCACCGGGACCTCAGCACCAGGGCTTCCGCTTTACACGTATGCATTTTTGTGATGCTAAAATTATAGTTTCTGCAGACACACTCTCTTGTTAGATAACCTATGTATGTGCAATGTGGAAAAAATATAGTGCATTTTTAAATAGTGACATACACATTGATGTGACTTGACAAAATGTCATAGAGCCACTGCGGTGGGCCCATCCCTTGTCTCACTACTATGAATCACTCTCCACTCCATAGACTGAGAAAGAGCTATTTATCTTCTTAGTATCAATCTGGACTTAGTGCTGTCATCATATGGAACACGCTTTGCTAATCCATTTGTACTAGGAGAAGGACAAAGGGACTCTCCTGCTACACTTCTCAACTTCTTACAGCACTTGCAGGGCACAGTGAATATAGGCCTATATCATATGACAGGAATTTGATCTATATACAATTTCTGTTTTGATATAATAAAAAAAAGTCTGTAAAAAGGGAGAAACAAATCAGCAAAAATTACATTTAGCTAATTCCCCCATTAAACCACTAGTGCTCAAATCAATCACTTTGTACAAATAGCATAATTTGAGTCTTCAAAGTCTTCATTCTTATCATATACCTTTCCTGATCTTTTCATGTTAACATTTACTCAAACACATGGAAAATCCTTGTGACCTGCTTTCACATCATATCTAAAAGGCATAGTTCCATTTAAAAATGTAAATTCTATCATCATCTTCTCACCCTCCTGTTGTTCCAAAACTGTATGACTTTCTTTATTTAGTGAAACACGGAAGATAACATTTATTTTTAGAAATGTGTTGCTTTGTCCATACAAATAAAGTCAGTGGTTTGGTTCCCAATGGAACGAAGTCAGTCATATATTTGGAACGACATTAGGCTGAATAAATGACAGAATTTTAATTTATGGGTGGACTATTGCTTTAAACCATGCACCAGAATTGAAATTTCTAACGCTTCCATGCAGTGTTTGCTTAATGAGTTATCATTATGAGGGTTCAGACGTTGAAGGGCTCTTACCCTCTCCAAGAGGATCGAGTGTGTGAATCATCAGTTGGAAGATGGTGTTCCTCATGGTGCTGTTGTGCAGAGAGGCAGAACTGCCCCCGCGCTGCAGTGTGGGCTTCAGCTACACAAGACAGGGGAAATATGATCGCACACTAAATCATCATGCCGAAGGAATTTGAAAGAATCTGAAGTGGCAAAAATCATTTAAATATGTTATTTCAGTTACAGTATGTTATTAAGTATATTACTTAATTAATAATGTCATATTCATTTGAAATGTATCCAATCTTATCAAGAATCTTATCATGTGTGTATGTTGAATTTTTGTTGTTAGATGGTGTGTGTTATTTTTTGGGATGTTAGAATGCTTCCTCATATCTTAGCTTGACAACTATAAAAAGCCATATGATTTCCCAGAACAGTTCATATATGTTGGCTATTAAAACACTGCTATGTTCAATGGTTCAACCAATTATTTTTGTAGTTCCATTTGGTGACAATAGGGCTATGTTTATTTACACATTAACATGTATTTGCATATTTTTTATCACCTTTAATCGATTCTTGTCTTCTGGTTCAGGCGGCCTGTTCTCCTCCTCTAAAGTCACATTCTCCTGCTGTGTGAAAAAATAGTTTGAAACATTACCAAGGATTGATTTGACCTTTGACTTTCACTTCTCACTCTACTGTTTGAAGAATAAAAGGGACTATTATGTTGCAAAGATGATATAGTTTTCATTCACGTGCACCCATAGACTAAAAGGAGACCAATCAATATATTTCATTTATTTAACAAAGAGCGTGTAGCATACAGGTTTATTAACATTGTGAACTACATTTTATGTTTATATTTTCTGTTTTAAGTTTAGTTAGTCTTAGTAGTTTTGTTATGTCTTTTGCCAGTTTTTAGGGCTTCAAACTTAAACCTTTTTTATTACAGGTAATTGCCAAAGCAAAATTATAAATTTATATTTTTTTGACATTTTCTAATATTTACATTATATGTCGGTTTTATTTATAGCAGAAATTATAACAACATACGTGAGCAACCAAATATATAAAATATATTTAAATCTGCTGTACATGATACTTATCTGTGATAAATTCAATTTAGTGGGTTTAGTTTGACAAAGATCTAGGTCCTCTGGGTCTCGTAAGCCGTCTTACACTATATAAGCTTCAATCACACTTATCAGATTTAAACACTCTATATGTTACACAGTTTGTACATCACAGCAGACCCTCATAGGATTAAGTGAACGTCTTTGGATCAGAGAGCCAGAGAGTCATCATTTTACCAGTCCAGAGTGTCTCTAGCAGATATTAGATAGTATTATTTTGATCACATGAATGATTAATGATAACCCTCCACTTATTTATATATGTTTTTTACAGCATGAGACATTTTTACAAAAACCCACTGTTTGTCACTGCGGCTTAAAGTCTCCTTCTCAGGTGAGTGTGATCACAGAGATGTTATGACAGGTTATCAAGTGTTGATCTCTCTAAACCGTCCTCTCACTACAGCATCTAAGCTGAGGGAAGTTCAGGATGAAGAAAGGAACTTGTGAAAATGACTACAAAATTTGATAATGTGATGCGATAGTGTCACTAAATCAGAGGCTGTCACAGTGAGCCGCACGCACCTGCTCCAAATACCTTGTCTGCTACAAGACAACTCATTAACAACGTCTGTCCCCAGCAGACACAAGAGATCCTTTTCATTTCTGTTTATCAAAGGAAAACGCAAACCCATGCGTATCTGTTCAATGAATAAACATAAGTGACTCACATTCACCTGAGTGGGATGCTATTATATCTCTGCTATCATGTCCATGAGCAGATATTATAGTGGTTCTTCATCACTAGAAGATATACCACAGCAGAAATCATCAACACTGTCCAAAACAGAAATAAATGTTTCTGTCATAAATATTATTATTAAAATGCTATGCAAATTGCTAACATGCAATCCATTTTCTTGAAGCAAAAATGGTACAGCATGGTGCTAATAATGCAGAATTTTGGGTTTGAATCCCAGTGCTAATAAAATGTGTATTAAATGAAATGGGTAAATTAATGATATATATATATATATATATATATATGGAACTGTGAAGAGTTCAGATGCAAAAGCCTCTAAAAGCCACTTCGGTCAAAAATGAGATAACGGTACTGAGTGAATGCTCTCCACATATAGTATAAGTTCATAACATACTTTCACTTCAAACCAACTAAACCCCAACCCCCTTAGCCCATTCAGAAGTACCAGTACTAAGATAGAAACCTATACATGGAGCCTTACAAAAATGCTTATTTTAAAGGAAACCGTCAGACGGATTTAGATGCTTTTGTATCTGAAGTCTTCTAAAAAACACACACACATATATATGGGTGGGAGATTAGGACAATGCTAAGGGCAAAATTTGATTCTCCAAAAACACCCCCCCCCTCTCCCCCCTACACAAATGGAGAAATTCTGCATGCCAAATCCATCACACTTATAATAAAGTATTTAAATTAAATAAAGGTTAATCCTTATTAAAGTTACAAAAAAGGATATTCAGTGAAGAGCAGGGAGTGATTTCTGTGTCTTTTGTAGTTTGATTAACATTAAAAACACAGACAGGCTGCTCACTAACTAATGCACGGATCTAATAAAATGATACACATGCATTCTTTCTCTACTGCTTACTTTTAAGCCATAACTGTTTACCTGGACATTCGCAAAAGCGGCCATTTTGAAATAAATGTGTGTGAATATGCACAAGGAGACGTGAAAGAGAATTAATTTTATTATTTGAACACAGCTGAGTTCTCTTTCGCTTGAATGCTTACATTGGCTTAAAAATGCAAGCAAATAATAAACTTTTGATCCGTCAACAGTAAGAAATGTCTTTCACGTTGAAAGGTGCACCTGCATCCGCCATGCTAGGCACTGAATAAATGACAGGGTCTCAGATGTTGCACTAAGTAAATAAAAGGATGACGTAGACTAGTAATATAAGAGTAATGTCAATCAGATATTATGTTCAAAGTTTGCATAAATAAATATAGAAAAAAGATTTGTGGCTTTTGAGAATCAATACCAAATTGACCACATTTTTTAAAACTATTTATCGATGAATCGGCCAGCTCTACTGAGAAGTTACCCAGAGGGCCCCTGGGGACCAGAATGGGATGCTGGTTGCTGGTCCCCAGCATGGCTAGTGGGAGTTGAGGTGGACCAGCTGCACCACCTCAGTTTTTCTTGAGAACAGCATGACTAGGCTGGTCCACTAACTAGACCAGCAGCACTATACCAGCATAAATCAACCTGGACCAACATGGAATTCCTGCTGGTTTATGTTTGATTTTACAGTAGGGTTTTGTGCTTTTGACCCAAATATCTGACCCAAAGACTAATTCTAATGCTATATATTATTGGCAAAATTAATGAGGCATACCTTCTCAGGTTCTTCCACGGCGATGACTTTGACAATGTTCTTGTGTTTCCTGAGCTGAGATTTAAAGGCGTGCTCTATTTGAACATTGAACTTCATGAAAGTAACATAGAGAGCATATCCGCAAACCAGCATCATACTCTCCCACCACATAATGGTGTTGTCCAAGAAGAAGATGATGAGCATGATCAGGTCGATGATATAGAATGACACGTCCCGAAAGAGAGGCCACCAGGTGAGGTGAAGCATCTCCCGGGAAAACAGTGCACACATTCCGATCACAAACAGGATGTTAAAGACAGCCGAGCCAACAATGGTTCCAATGCCCACATTGCTATGAGAAATGAAGACACCGATCAAGGAAGTGAAAAGTTCGGGGGCAGAGCCTCCAGCGGCCATAAAGGTGGCCCCGGCCACATCATCTGAGATCGCCAGTTTGTCTGTGATAACCCCCAATGTTGGGACGAAAAACTCATCGCATACAATGGCCAAAGAAACAAACATATATACCATTCCAAAGATGTGGAGCATAACCCAGCCCCTGCGTCGCTCCTCAATGGAGAAGATGTCCTCCGGGTATTCGCCCTTTATGTGTGGTGCCTCTCCAGGACTGGATGCTGTAGTGTTGGACACCAGAGTGGTTGGATCGGTTACTGGAGAAGGAACTGGGGTGGGTTTCGGGAGGTTTGGATCCACGTAAATGCAGTGGACAATTGTCCTGTTTGTGGTTGTTGTAGGCGTCTCTGTTGTAAATGTAGTTTGGACGGTTATACTTGCTGTTGACTCTGACGGCTGGACCCCATCTGTGTAGTTGATGTTCTTTGGCTCAACAGTGGTCAAATTAGTCATCTCCAACAGTCCTGCAACGGGAGTAAGTCCAGAGCCATATTCAGGTACCCCTGATATCTGGGGCTCAGACCAGGGATCTGGAAGCCTGGCTCTGATAGTGAGTTGATATAAAGAACAAAGGAAAACCCCAGACAGAAGAAATATGATCCGGCTGAGATGCAGTCTCTTTCTTCGAGTTAGGAACATTTTCTAGTACGTTTCCTAAAGGGCACTGACTTGTTTTTTAGGGCAATGACACCCAGAACATCCAGAATTTCCCCCCAAAAGATGCAGGGGTATGCAGGACTCTCTCTCAGACCGTTTCATCTCATTTTCTCTGTGGCGCAGGTTTCCTCTCACAGACCTTACAGTAGATAAAAGGAGGAACACTGAGTGCAACAGTTGTATACAGACAACACTGAATATAGGATCAGCAGATTACATTTTCTTCTAATACTTGTATCTCATCTAACCAACACGTTGCACTGGATTAAATCAATCCTGTTTGATTAATTCTAGCTTTTCAAAAAATGACATTGTTTAAAATGTTAATTAAATCTATCTATCTATCTATCTATAGCCTACATGAGTCGCACACCGCGTGGTTTAGGGTAGGAAAAATAACTCGCCATAAAAAGGGGGAAAAAGTGCCGCTGTAAATCAATTCCAATGAATGAATATTGTCCCTTATAAAAACTTGACACTGCGTCTAAATGAATGAATTATTAAGAAACATTTCTGTCCAATCAAATATAACATGGAAAAATATCCGTCTCATATCTATTATAGTGTCTTTCAACCATAAATACGAAAAGCGGTGCAAGAAGCAGCTAAAAACAATAAAACATTAAGTATTTTGTAAAAAAAAATAAAAAAAAAAAATAAAAAAAACACGAACACAGAAATGTAGTGTGACTGTTTGGTGGAAGAAACAATCCTAATATGGATAAATGAATCATTTTAACAATTTAAATTAAAACTTCCTCTGCTGTAAAACAAAATAATAATACTAATTTAGAACACGCAAATGAAACCTACCGGTTGCAGGGCGATGCGCGCGGCGGTGAGTGGAGCTGCTGTCTCACAGCTGGGCTGTAGGGAGAGGCGCGGATGCTGTGAGCGCTGCTATAGGTCAAGCAGGACGCACCGCAGGACAGCTCTTCAGCGTGGATCAGCACAATACCTAATACCTGAAGTCTGTTAAGAGGATTAGATGTACTTTCTCCCCACACTCTCATTACGTCTTGAACATTTTCATCCCAATTTAGCTGTTATATGTCTCATTCATAATTGTAAAAAGTGAATAGGCTGTGAAAATGGGTTAATTAAAAATACAAACTAATAAACCAACTTTTTGAGATTATGTATTACTGCATAATATGGTTAATAAATGATGGATTGCAGATTAGTAATAAATTAACCCGCAATTTGATTTAAATAGACTTTAAACGGCATGGATCTACATTTGTAGGATTCTGTATAGCCTCTCTTTTGAAATTTTCTTTATTTTCCACTTTATTTTAAGAGAGTTTATTTTAGGATAGCCTACAACTTTTAAAAATCCCTTTCTCGCGCGTTCTTGACAAGGAACGAGTTGTCTCTCTTTTGTTTCCAGACGGTCCGCTTTTCACGCTGCACACTTGGTTAGAAAGAAGGGATTTTCAGCGATGGGTAAAATGTTAACATTTTATTGAAATATGCAAAAATTGGTATGCATGCCTACGAGTTGTATTCGGAAATATGAAGATCATATTATATTTAAAACTTTTATGATAATTGTATGTTTTCCTGTCACATTTAACGTGCGAACGATTGATTGGACACTGGCAATAACAGTAACTCACACCAGACTTTATTTACTTGTATAGTACATGTGGAAATTAAAAATATTTAAAAAAGCAATGTCTGCTGGTTTAAGCTGTTTTTTTTTTCAGCAGAATGTAACCATAACAAAGTCAGAGAAATTGTCTGTGTGGGTTCTTATTTATGTCCACCTCAGAAGCTTCTGTTGTAACACTAACACATCATGTTCCTGTTTTTCCACAGATATCTCAAGCGTTCATTCAGAAGTGTAAAGCGTAAAGAGAAGAATTTGCAAACATGCCTACTGTGGTTCTTATGGACTCGTCACTGTCCATGACACGACCGGTGTCAGTGGAGGGCAGTGAAGAGTTTCAGAGAAAGAACCTGGCTGTTCATGGACTGACCATGCTGTTTGAACACATGGCCACAAACTACAGAATGGAGTTTACTTCACTTGTCGCCTTCTCCTCGCTCTGGGAGCTTATGGTGCCATTCACCAGAGACTACAATACTCTGCAGGTAAAAACAGGCCAGGTGTCATGCTGTCTACATAAAATATAATGTAAATGCAGTAACTTAAACCTAATTATTCTAAGGATATGATAGGTGTCGAGGGTCTTATTGTTATCTCTCATTCATTGTTTTGCAGGAAGCCTTGAACAACCTTGAAGACTATGATAAAACCTGCCTGGAAGCTGCATTACAAGGTGTTAGTAATGTAGTACAGCAGGAGTGGGGAACCGCTTGCCCATGCCAGGTAAAACACAACCGAAATATAATTAACATTTAAAATAACTATTTGTATTTTAATATATTTAAAAATGTATTCCTGTGATGCAAAGCTGAATTTTCAGCATCATTACTCCAGTCTTCAGTGTCACATGATCCTTTAAAATAATCTAATATGCTTTTTTTGTGCATAAGAAACATTTCTAATTATTATCAATGTTAAAAACTGTTTTTGCTGCTAAATATTGATTCATGATATTTCATGGATTGTACAGTACAATGAAGTTGAAGATATGTTATGTGCCAAGATTTCTCAGCACTATGGCCAATTGATCTGTTCAGAAAAATGATAGGAGGGTTTTTTTGTTTTTATAATGATTGGTAGATTAATAAGGTAGTGGTTTAGCAGGGTGTCTAAACATTAAACATATAACTTTTTTATATAAAATAGTTTGTCCCATTACATTTTTCTAAAGATAGTATTATATATATATATATATATATATATATATATATATATATATATATATATATATATATATATATATATATATATAATGCTGAATTTGTGGCTTTGACTGCATTTACACTGTCAATTAGTGTTTGTTGTTTTAATGGTGGCCTATAGGTGGTGCTGGTTACTGATGGTGCACTGGGCATTGGTCGTGGATCTTTGCGTCAGTCCCTGCAAACTGTGAAACAACGCCTGGAGGACAAGAAATTCCCACTTCCTTTCCCATTCCCTTCCAAACTTTATGTCATGTGCATTGCCAATGCAGAGGAGGTACTTCAGTCTGTTTTCACTGTGTCATTACCATTGTTATTTTAATGTCATTGAGAAACTATAAAGTGGTCCAGGTATGATGTAAATGTGCAGGCCCAAATTCAGAAACGATATAGCATTTTAACACGTCCGGTTCCAACGTCCACAATTCAATGTTTTTTGAATAGGATTTTGATTAAATGGCTGAAATAAGGTCTGTGATGAACACAAGCTCAAGATTACATTTTATTCTACAACATAAAATACATCACATATCATTAATTTTTTAAGCTGTTACATATTTTGAAAAAGGCTTTGCTAACAAGTGGCTAAATGGGACTACAGAGGCTGTCTGGGAAATTTGAAACGTCATCACGCTGAACAGGTAAAACGCTCTGGGAAAGTGTTTGTCAGATAAAAACTGAAAGAGTTCTCAGAAACTTAGTCGTGGGACTTTGGTGTTGTTTTTTTAGCTTACCTTTAGCTTTTTACTTCTGGCAACTGCATTTAGGCTTTAAAATTCATAAAAGTTGTGTTCATCTGTAAAAAATTGTATACACAGTCATAATCTATAAGCCTATGAAAAAATCCTATTTGATGCTAGCTGCCGGTTGGCCTACAAAGTGACGTCATACCTGTACCACTCTATTATAGTGTTTATTAAAGGTATATTAGGCAATTTTGGAGAGGCTAGGAATAGCAAGCTACCTTTGAAATCCAAAGATCCCACCCCTCTCCCTTCAGAGCATCTCCATAGCCGCGCCTCCTCCAAAACACATGAAAGTACACAGCCAGAGTAGCGTCACTAGAGACGGTGTTAAAATACCTCATGTCTCAAAGCACATATTACAATAATAAGGAATGTAAACAACTTAAAGAGCTCTGACTTGTACCAACCACCCGACTGCTGCAGCATTGGTTGTGTTAGTTATAGAAATACATAATTTATTGCCTAAGGACAGCTCAGAGTATAACGTCATGGGTTGCCATCTCTTCAGGGACTCAGTGACTGTCTGTCTAGAACTCTGCATAACCTTAATGGAACACACTGATGCAAAATAGTGCCTACGCTACCTTTAATATTCAAAAAATATATATATTTTTTATAATTTCCATTTTAATTGTATTTTTATTAGATTAAGTCATCTTACATCATATTTAAATTATATAAATTAAGTAATATTTTCCTTTTATGTGCTTTAATCTGTTGTGTTATTTTGATGTCCCCTGAAGCTCCAAGCTACCGATGGTATGGATAACTTAGAGCAGCTAATTCATTTGAATGGCGGAGAGGGTCAGATATACACGATGGAGGGACCCCTTTGTCTTAAAAGTGTCCAGTCTATGTTTGGGTGAGGGATGTTTTACTTAAGGCATAAATACTACTAAATATGTTCTTGTATTTTAAGTGCACATTGTGGTTTAGGCAACATTTGGTAATAAAGAGCATCACTGCATTTGTTGGCAGAAAGCTGATTGACCAGGCGTACTCTCCCTTCCATGCGGTGCTGCGCTGTGGGAACCTGACCTCTGATGTGCAGGTCTTTCCCAGGCCAGAGCCCGTGATTATAGATGACGAAGTGGATCCCATGCCCAAAACTGTGCAAACAGGTATGACCACGAGATGAATATTTACAAAAGCATTTTATGTTAGCTGGTTTACTGTATATAATATTACGTTTAATGCGTTTTGCAGACAATAAATGTAAATAAATAAATTTTATTTTTATTTGTTGCTAATCATGCTAGATATGGAAATTAGTAATATTTATGCTACCTCATTGTGTTTATATATATAGACTTGGAGATCGTGGGTTTTATTGAGATTGGAGACATCTCCAGCCCTCCAGTTTTATCCAGGCACTTGGTCTTGCCCATCGCTGTGAACAAAGGTCAGTATAATTAAAACTATAAATAATTAACAAAATTAATGGTATTCCATAATTTCAGAAGTTTAAATAACTGAATGTTTATCAGCATTTAGACATTTTATTACCAATGGATTTGACTTTTCTAGTTATTTTAATTACTACTACAAATAGCAATTTCTACCCAAAAAAGTATTATTAAATATATTCATTATAAACATTTCCATGACTTTTCCGGGTCTAGAAATCACACATTTAAAATATCCTTGTATATATCTAGGTTTTCCAAAACCCAGAGAATCTTTGTTCATAAATACAAATTTTATTGAGGGCTCAAATAAAAATGGTAAATGGTTTTAGCTTATTTTAAAGCTGGTTTTGTCTTATTTTAAGCTATCTCACTTCCCACTTGATATATGGATATATCTATATATATAGGCATGTTCTTCTGATTTACAGAGGGGGATGAGATGGGTACAGGGACCACTGATGAGACAGAGGAAGAGACCTCCACAAATCAGATGGCTGGCAAAAGCCCGAACTTCTGCGTTCTTCTACATGGCAGCCTAAAGGTGGAGGGAATGGTGGCACTTGTACAACTAGGGTAAGGAGAAATATAAAAATATGTCTCTGCCTTTTCATAAACATTCTGAATTTGCAAATGTTAAACTTGCTTTTAGTGAATTGCATTGTCAGATGTAAGGAGTTTATTTTCATATTTATATATACATTTATATATTTTAGATAAATGATCTAGTTACTCTGAAGTAAAAGTTTTCCCTGTGTATAATTGCATTCCTCTATAATTCCTCTATCAGGCCAGACTGGTTTGGAATGCTTTATTCCCAGGCAGACAGTAAGAAGAAGTCCAATCTAATGATGTCACTCTTTGAGCTCGGCTCTGAGCCTCTGCCCTGGTTGGGCAGAATGTCACAGCTTGGACCTGCCTCAGGTAGAATGTTTTTGCTCAGTATTATTTAACTGCCACACATAAAAAGTCTGTTTAAATGAAATAAAAATGAACTGCATTGCACTGAATTATGCAGTGTGTGTAAGTAGTTAATAATTAAAACACAGAAACAAAAGAAGGTAACCTAGACGGTTCACCGAGTTCAGTTAGGAAACCTGTAGGTAAATACACAAGGGTCAGGGATAACGGTAGTACAAGACATTTGCATGATTAAATTTTTTTTTTTTCTCTCTCATGCTTTGCTTCCTTCTGAGACTAGCGATGTTCTCAGACTACATACACATGATAAAAACATTTGCTCATGGTTTTGCATAAGGTTTTGCTTACTGGCCAACGTTATAAATAACTATTCACTATGATTCTTTGTTTGCGTGACCTACAGATGCCGCTGAAAATCCCTATGGTGAAGATGACAGTAAAAGTCCTTTTCCCATACAGCCGAAAAACAAGAGAAGCTATGCTCAGAATGTTACTGTCTGGATTAAAGCCAGTGGACTGCAGGTATACATCTGAACACTACTACAAATGAGATATTATCCGACAGGACACTGATTAAATGTCATCATAAATTAAACTTTTTAATAATCACATTTACAGACAGATGTACAGAAAATTCTCCGTAATGCAAGGAAATTGCCTGAAAAAACACAAACGTTTTATAAGGTGGGTATATAATTATTATGATTCAATTGTTTAATAAAGTGAATATGTATAATTTAATATATAAACATTAAAAAATTTAATTTAAGAATATCATGGGCTGATATATGACCCTTTTAATTAGTTAAAATACGTTTTTGTATGACATTTGTATTTTCATCACTGCAGGAATTGAACCGTCTTCGGAAGGCCGCTCTCGCCTTTGGTTTCTGGGAGCTTCTGAAGAGTATGGCTGAACTTCTAGAGCGAGAGTGCACTCTGCTGCCTGACTCCGCCCACCCTGATGCCGCCTTCCAGCTGTCACACGCTGCCCAGCAGCTTAAACTGGCCAGTAGCGGAGACTCTAAATACGCGGCCTTTGAACACAACATCACCCCTATGCTCACTGATTTCTCAGGTGGAGGAGGGGCTGAGAGAATATAGAAAATGGAGGAACAATACTCAACGGACAACTACCAGATCAGTTACACAGGAATGTACCTTTATCTAAAAACTATCCAAGGAAAAGGGGTAATTACAGCTGGATAACAAATGTTTTAGTAGTGCCACAAAGGTTGGAAGGATATGAAATGAGAGGAAACCTTGGACTTTAAGACAAATTATGACATTGAGCACTCAATTTGAGGAAGGAAAAAAATCAGGTTTTCCAAGAAAATGCATTTTCTAATTTTCTAACACTGACTAATAGAAACCTGTCTGTAGTTTATGTTTAATGATAGTCATCTGAAAATCTATGTTTTGTTTCATGGAAATTTAATTAAATGTTTTCAGTTGCATTTACACATTCATGTCCAGAGCCGACATGTGACTTGAATGCTTCATGAGGTTTTCCCTGAGGTTAATGATCTGTCTTGTTGTTAGCAGTGCTTTGTGCTAACAGAAATGACTATTACAACATATCTAAGGGAATGACAGGAAGATAAAACCTTGCTTGCGTTTCAGTCAAGTAAGCCTGTCATCACACAGCTAATCTACATCATCAAACACGCAAACAATCTAACTGCAAACATACTGCATATAGATGAAATTTATAAATACCTTAATGGTCCTGCTTAGAATTATTTTGGTACGATCTTTTTTTCCTCTAGTGTTCTTTAATAATTTAACTCCTCTACAGCTAAGTCCTGGTCAGGTCACCATTAGTATTTTAGTATTTAGAAAGTAAATGCACTTGAGTTGTTGGCTGAAAGAGGAGAGATTTTGCCTCAGCAATGACAAGAGGGCAAATATTAAGAGAGAAAATGGAGGTGACAAAAGAAAAGAGAGATACAAGAGAAATAAAGCATGTGGCATCGCTTCCCCTCAGTTAGCCTTCCTCTTTTTGGTGCGAAACCGTCGTCTCCTTTGCTTGTAGAGGTGGCGGAAGTTGATGAAGAGGCCTGAAATTACAAACAATTGAATAAAATGTCTATTTGGAGAGAGAACCCTACAGCTCTATTTTAACGGTCTAAAGCACACGGCGAAAGTGCACTTGGGGCGTGTCGGAATCCACTTTTGCTAGTTTAACGACAGGAAGAAATGGTTGCCCTGCCATGCACATGGTCCAAAAGGGTTGTACTTAATCTCTTAATGAGTCATGGGTGTGTTTTGGGCATAACACAATAAACCAATCAGAGTTTCATCTCCCATTCCCTTTAAAAGCCAGTTGCACTCACACCATGGCAGATTCGCTATTTAAATGGTGGAATATAGACACCCTCAACCTGACGAGTCAGTTTAAATGCATGTCTGTATTGCCACGATTGGTTAAATAAGTAGCCAATTTCATTCGTTATTATTGCAAATAGGTAATTCTGATACATGCAATGAATATCCATTATGACATGTAGGCATTTTTGTCTTTACATACATAATCTTTTACATTGTAATCCTTTTATTTTTAATATTTAAAAATTGTTGTGTGCTGCTGCACGTCCCTGTGTGTGTAATAAGTACCTAACCACCTGCCTAGAGGCAGATTACACGCTGTTTAAATAAAAAATACTGACTTTAGACCAGGTTTTTGTTGGCCAGTGGCGCAGTCTTTTTCAGATGCCTCAAAATAGCAGTGTCAACAATTTGCCTGAACACGCCTTGTTTTCAGACCAGCACGCCTATGGATGCGAGAGCATTTGCTATTTAAACAACATGATAACTGCATTGAGCTGAAACTAGCAAAAAACACTTTGTGTCTCATTGTGCCGAATGTATGATAGAGTCCCTAGTTTCATTTGTAGCATGTATTTTGTGGAGCTTACCCAGAAACATGAGCACCAAGTAGAGCTGCAGGATGTAGGAAAAGCTAAGCGACATGCCAATTGCTTTAGGCAGAGGAATACTGAGGAGTTTGGTTTCATCAAAGATCGGGATGGACTGGATCACCGCCACAGCTGATCACAACATAAAAGAGCATAAGAAAAGCTCAGTTCTCACATCTCATGAACAGACCATCATGATTTTTTACTTATGATAGGGGCTAGTTTACAGATACACACACCTTCAGCCAGCACTCCAAGAGGGTACAGCGGTATCCATATGGTGTATCTTAACCAAGTCAACAACTTCCATTCCGTATCAATGCAGGCCAACATGTAGAAAGGATACCTATGGTACAGATATATAAAAAAAAATTATCCAAAAGAAGTCACTTAGAGGATCAAGCTGTATGGCTCAATATACAATTCTGTCTGGATTTGGTAAGAAAGAGTATTTTAATATTTTTGAAAGAAGTCTCTTAAGCTGAAAAAGTCTGCATTTATGAGATCAAAAGCTGAATTTTCAGCATCATTACTCCAGTCTTCAGTGTCACATGATCCTTTAGAAAACATTCTAAGATAATGATTTGCTACTTAGAAGGCATTTCTGATTATCAATGTTGAAAACTTAATATGTTTGTGGAAATTGTGATACTTTTTTAAAAGGATTCTTTGATGAATGGAAAGTTTAAAAAAGCAGCATTTGAAAAACAAAAAATTGTCTATATAATGTACAGTAGGGTTTATTATTTATTTTAATAAAAATACTTTATTCAACATTCGAAACTGCTGCAGATATGTATTCTCGTTTATGTTGCTAATTACATTGCTTTTAAACACAGTTCTGAGCAGTGTGGCATTTCACGACTGGCACACGGATGTGTGTCTTATAGTGATATGTTGTGTGAGGCCACAGGAAGAAAGCTATTTGTTTTATCGCAATAAGGAAAGAAGTGTAGAAACACTGCGGCTGTAAACCACACACAAAACATAACTGCTGAAAGAGCAAAAACCATTAGCCTCAAAGACCAAGGCAACTTAAAAGGATACAGGTTAAACCTCTTTCTAATATCGTTTGTATTCTGTAATTATGATTTAGATTCTGAATTTCAGTATATTTAGTAAAGATAAAATGCTTACTTTAACAAACTAAGGAGAGCATATGTACAAGGTTGAATTACTAGTAACATCTGGCCCATACACAGGGGATATCCTGCAGATAAAGATATTCAAACTACACCAGAACACCAACTCCTACATTTCCTCACCACTAGCAGAAACTGCTTTAAATAAACATGATACAATCAGAGCACACATTTAACATACTAAAAATGTACATAATTACCTGAATATCTCAATCATACTCCACAGATAGAAGACAAAGAAGACCACTGGCTTGTTCTGCATATCCTCTAAGCTACCAAATATGACAAAAAGGATGAAGTTCCTCCCCATCACCTTTAACAAGAGACATTGAAATTAATTCAATATTCAAAAAAGCTACTAAAGCATGGCGTGCACTAGGCATACCTGAATGAAAGCAGGCATGACTCCAGTCTTAACCAACCCCACAGCAGGATTGATAACTTCCATTATTGCCAGCATCTGACAGAAGTACATCACGTCGGCAATAGTATGAAATGTGTCGTAGAATGAATCTGTTGAGTTGACAAAAAAACTGTAAGGACCATACTGAACACTCAGTTTTCACACTTTAGACAACCACTTCAAACCAAACTAACAAACTGTTTGTGAAGCTGACTCAGGCATGTGACACTTCATGTGCAATGAGATGTATATAAACACAGACATTTGCATTCAAATGATTCATTTGCAAATTCAAATGAAATGCATTTCCTGACAGTGACAAACAGAAACGCATCTTTATTCTTCTTACAAAAAAAAAAGAGACTAACCTTGCCCAAGTATGAACAGACGTACAGTCATGTTGACAAAGATCCAGGAATAGCCGAGGAACTGGACCAAGTTGTACATAAAGAGAAAACCTTTTTTCAAGCCAAGAAAAGCTGCACAAAACGGAGTAATAAATGCACGGTTATTATTTGGTAGGCTGACCCAATGTGTTTACACTCGTAGAATAAGAAATATACTCACGGTCCTTACGAACCCTTGACTCGATGCTGACTTTGTTTATTTTCTCTTCCTGTGAGCAGAAAACAGCAGTTTAACACATCAAACTGTGAAGCTCCTCAAGTATAACTTAAATAGTAAACCTCTTTACCTTCTCTCTGAGCTCCATTTCTGCATCTGACTCATCCAGCCAGCGGTCAAAATCGGGGGCTAAAAACAGAGGCTTCTTCTCCTGCTTAGTGAGCCGATCCCACCAGACGTGCTCTTGCTTCTTTACCGTGATATTCACCTGCCGCTGGGTGGATTTGTGCTTCACCTGTGGACACAAACATCTTCATGTGGTTCCAACATAAACAACAGAACATAGCAGCAAATCTTCATTGCTCAAGCAAACAATTTACATAGAAGTGTTTTTTGTGTGCATGTGTGTAAATGAAGGTGGCTGTTACCTCAGGCCTAACCAGTTTTAGGAATTCCAGGCTGAATTCGTATTGATTTTCCCCTTTCGCTCCATGCCCTTGACCTAAAAAGAAAAAGAGCAAAATAAACACAAGTCACACAACTGAAGAGAAAGATTGTCCAGCTGATTGTTAGTTGTGAGATGTACCTCTGAAGTGAAGGATGTTCTCTTCTAAACCAATACTGAGATTCTGCGATAAGAGACAGAGCGGAAAAAAAGAAGTGTGAAGTTTCAAGCTCCTCCTCCCACTGCCTGTTATATCAGTACAATGCCTTCAAATGCATCAAGCAAAGAAATATTATAATATGTAGTTATAAAATAATAATAATGCATGAATGATTCACTGTTTCAGGCTTCCCACATTGACTTTAGTGCATTATTACTGGAAAACTATTTTTATTGTGATTACAATATTTGAAAATAATAGATTTAAAGTTTGGTGTACAAATAACTCTCAACCATGGGACTATATTATATTTTACAGGCCTTTTACAGGAATTCTTTTCATGAGGTTTAAATAAGATCTTCTTTTATACCAAAGTTTACAAAGCTACTAAAAATGAATCTATGTATTATTTAAATTCATCCCCCAACAAAGTTTTTTCTTACTTTTAACGATAAAAGTGTGATTTCTAGACCATGAAAATTATTATTATGCAAAACTTTAATTGTATCAGGTATAAATTAAGTTATTAAAAAAAATCTTATCCAGTAAATAACAAACTGGAAAAGTCATGGTGCCTTTGAAAATTGTTGTGGACAATTGGGGGAGTAAAAAAGGTTAAAGGGATAGTTCACCCAAAAAAGAAAATGTGATGTTTATCTGCTTACCCCCAGAGCATCCAAGATGTAGGTGTGTTTGTTTCTACAGTAAAACACAAATAAATATTTTTAACTCCAACCATTGCTCGAATAATGCATTTCAATGGGGTGTTATTCTATTTCCAGTAAAAAACACACAGACATACGAATCCATATTAAACCTTGTGGCTCGTGGTGACACATTGATGTCTTAAGACACAAAACGATCGGTTGTGTGAGAAACCGAACAGTATTTATATAATTTTTCACCTCAAATACAACACTATGTACAAAAGCCGAGATCGCACCATCACTTCTGGCAAGTGAGCTCAAATGTACAAGATACAGTGCATCTCAATGGGATACAAGCGGCAGAAGTGATCTCTTGTGAGCAACTTTACGCCATATAGTGTAATTTGACCTGATGTGCATAGTGTTGTATTAAAGGTAAAAAATTATATAAATACTGTTCGGTTTCTCACACAAACCAAGCATTTCATGTCTTAAGACATCAATCTGTTGCCACAAGCCACAAGGTTTAATATGGATTTGTATGTCTATTTGTTTTTTACTCTCATAGTGGCTCTCATAGAAATACACACCATTGACATGCATTATATGAGCAACGGTTGGAGTTAAAAATCTTAATTTGTGTTCTACTGAAGAGACAAACACACCTACATCTTGGATGCCCTGGGGGTAAAAAGATAAACATCACATTTTCATTTTTGGGTGAACTATCTCTTTAAAGGGACAGTTCACCCAAAAAATTTGAATTACCCCATGATTTACTCATGTCATCCTAGGTGTATATGACATTATTCTTTCAGACGAAAATCAGAGTTGTATTAAAAATACCCTTGCTCTTTCAAGCTTAATAATGGCAGTGAATGGCTGTTTCTGTTTTGAAGTCCATAAAAGTTAATTTATTTATCATAAAAGTGCTCCACACGGCTCCGGGAGGTTAATAAAGGTCTTCTGAAGTGAAGCGATGCATTTGTGTAAGAAAAATATCCATATTTAAAACTTTAAAAACTGTTCTCAGAAGGCCTTTATTAACCTCCTGGAGCCATGTGGAACATTTTTATGATGGATGGATGCACTTTTATGGTCTTCAAAAAAGAAACAGCCATTCACTACCATTATAAAGCTTGGAAGAGCCAGGACATGTTTTAATATAACTCTGAGTGTCATAATCACCTAGGATGGCTTGAGTAAATCATGGGCTAATTTTGAACTACCGCTTTAATTACATGGCCAATTAAAAAGTGTCTAAAGTTATGTTTTGGCATATGTTATACTTTTATTTTGTCCTTCTGAGTTATATGGAGACATGGGAAAATAATATAATAGTTTTCTTAGAAGTACCATACACAAATATATTTTTGCATAAAGGGGTGTCATAGAAATCTAATTAGTACACCACAGCAATACCACCTTTGTTCCAGAGCTCTCAGTTGCCAAATACTATTCTATTCTCTATCATTATCTGACAGGACAGGTCAAACATGCTTTATCATGCCCTGAGAAAGCAATGAGGGGGGAAGGGGGCACTTGCTCCTCCTGTGTCAGAACCTGGATTGTAAATAAAACATGCCCTGCCATTGTAACTGAGCCAGGTGGCTAGTGGTCTACTAGGATCAAGTCCTGGTCTCCCTTTCCGTAATCTTCATCTTTATTCATTGTGATCTAGGCTTGATGCAAGCCCTGTCATCAGACCTACCGAAAATAATGCTATTCAAAGGAATATCAACATAACACCATCCAGTTTTAGTGTTCTGTTACCTACTATCTTGATTTGCATAAATATTAAATGCAATAAATGCGAACAGTAAAAAATAAGATATAAATGATTTGCGAGTTATGATATAACTGCCCCCCAAAGCAAGTTTTTCTTACCTGTGCATCACTGATCTCCACTCGCAGGTATATCTCCCCATGCCGCTGTGCCCAGTACACGTGAGGTGTGAGAGTCTGCATTGCAAATATTCACATTAAAATGTGTGTTACTCAGATTTAACAATGAATGAGAGGCTATGTAAATCTTGCAACAAGCAGCCGGAAGACGTTTCCACGGATTCTGTCATTTGTCCAGAATATTCTTCGAATGCGCGTGCGCGCACGTGTACGCAACACTCTCCGCCCACTTTTTTATCTAAAACTCCTCAATAATAAGTTCTAACCCTTGAACCGAACCACACAGCCATGATACGAATACAATTTCAAACACTGATTTAAAGAAACCTAGCATTTGAAAATCGGCACAAGTCTATGAAGTCTTTTATGGGCCATTGAACTACGCTGCCCATAATGCACTGGAAATGACGTAATCGAAAAACGAACGACTGTGCAATATTGACAACATAACCAAGGCGAAAAAGACTTTAGACTGCTGTAAAGCCTTGAAATTGTATCCTTTATAAGGACCTTTGTATTTATTTTGTAACTATAAATATGGATTTGATTTCAATACCCCTGTGTATATAGGTATTCATCCTTTTGTTGTACATTCTAATTAGTTTATTTGTATTATTGTTACTACTTTTTTCTCTTGCTGTTATTAATGCTGTTCTGTGCTTAATTTCTGTTATTAATATAAAAATAGAAAAAAATAAACAAAATAAATTAATAAAATGTTCAATGCGAAAAATTCAATTGAACTATGACTGTATAGACTTTTATTATAAGCATGAGATGCAGTATATAATATAATTATTCGTCACGATGTTTTAAGCAAAGTTGAAATTATATTTACTTTCATAGATAAAGGCAAAATTCTCTTAAATGTACAAACATTATCCGTTTGTTTCATATAGAGCATGTTACTGTGTACACTTCCAGCCATCGACGGCGCTGTGACGTCGCGTTTGCTCCCCAGTGTTTGCGGAAGAAGACAAAAACAAAACCTGAAGTATGAGCGACGGTTAAAGTGCACGGACTCTAAACACTGCTCATTAAATGTGCAATTCAAGTGTTCAGTTAAATTCCTCGTCCCGTACTAGAATTTAAATATGAGTGCTACAGATATCATGCAGTACAAAAGAGATGCTTTAGCAAGGGGGAGTTAATCAAATAGAAAAAGTCTGTATAGTTCACATGAAGATTGTTATTTTTGTATAATGCAGCAGATTTCCGAATCTAATCCATCTAATCATATACTAGACTTGCAAACAAATAGTACAGGGTTTAATGTTCTGGTCGGGTTGACTGGCAGTGTAGCTGCACTCAAAGCGCCTTTGTTGGTAACACAACTACTTGAGATTCCAGGGGTAAGTGTATTTATATTCCGACAGTTCAAACTGTGCATGATTTAAGATGACAGAGCCACTGCTGTCGCCGAGTTCATCATGTCCTCCAATGTCATTTTCATTTCATATTTCACATATTTGTCCACCAGAGAGTGCTATTTTTTTAAACGATGCCAGTCATTTTTATTATGAATAACTTGCATATCTTGATTTATTGAATAAATAATCAACTCAAAATTAGAAATCATATTGGTTTTGTTTGATCACAAAATAAAATGTAAAAAAAGTTAGTGGATGTTGCCATTTTTGGCAATTTATTGTTATTTATTTTAATTTATTTTATTTATTTGTGTTATTTATTTGGCTTACAAATACATTTACCATATTTATTTATTTATATGATTTACACAAATAAATAACATTTGATGAAATAAAAAAAAAAGTTTTTAGTCCTCTTCATACCTTATTGTGAATTTTTAATGATTTTAAGTGGTCAGTTATGAGTCGAGGTTAAAAGATGATATACATTTTATAGACATTTTTTAAGGTTAGACAGAATTTTTTTTCTTTTCTGTTCTGTTTTCTAGGTTGATGTACGTGTGGTCACCACAGACCACGCAACTCATTTTTACGATATCAATGAAGTCCCTGTTTGTGTGTATAGAGATAAGGATGAGTGGGAGGTGAGTACAGCCTTTAAAGAGGAAGAGATGCATTTTCTCTAATCAAACAACAATATATTGTTTCCTGCTGTGACGTTAAATCTAAAAATTGACCCGATAAGAGAGTTTTCTTTGGAAATATGAAAGGCTTTTGTTATATTTCTATGCTAGATGTGGACAAAGCGCTCTGACCCTGTTCTACATATCGAACTTAGACGTTGGGCAGATCTTTTAGTGATTGCTCCACTGGATGCCAACACACTTGGCAAAATTGCCAGTGGAATATGTGACAACCTTTTGGTAGGTAATGGGAATTTTGGATTTTGTTTTAGATGTATTATTATATAAGTATGCTTACCCATTTTGTTGATGACAGACATGTGTGGTGCGGGCCTGGGACAGCAGCCGTCCTTTGCTCTTCTGTCCTGCTATGAACACAGCCATGTGGAAGCATCCTGTCACTTCACAGCAAGTGGCCACACTTAAAGGCTTTGGCTATGTTGAGATACCATGCATTGCTAAAAAACTTGTCTGTGGAGATGAAGGTACCTTCCAAGAAGGTTTTTTTTATTGTTGTTGTTTTTTTTTACGAGGTAATTGCATTGATAAGGGAGATTGAATGCCCCACACGTCAGTGTGTGAAAATCACTCATGCATTATTTGTTAACTGAAGATCAAACAGATGTTATCTGACAGGCTTTAATTAGCATACTCCTAAAGATTTAAAAGGTTAGTTCACCAAAAAATGAAATTTCTGTCATTAATTACTCACCCTCATGTCGTTCCAAAAAAGTAAAACCTTTTCCGTTCATCTTCGGAACACAAATTAAGATATTTTTGTTGAAATCCGAAAGGGTTTTTGAACATCCATACAGCAATGTAATTAACACTCGGAAGGCTCAGAAATGTAGAAAAGCATAGTTAAAACCATCCATGTGTCAACTTTATTTTATGAAACGATGAATATACTTTCTGTGTGCAAAAAAACAAACAAAAATAACGACTTTATTCAGCAATCTCTTCTAGTCTGTGTCAGACTTTTAGGCTATTGATGCAGTGTCATTGCTGTCTATTTGAGGTCAGAAAGCTCTTGGATTTCATGTTTATAAGATGAACGAAGGTCTTATGGGTTTGGAACAAGATGAGGGTGAGTAAATAATGACAGAATTTTCATTTTGGGGTGAACTAACCCTTTAATAAATAAATGTTTCTTGTGTTTTGGCCCCTCATTCCAACCTCTGTATCTTCACAGGTAAAGGTGCCATGGCAGAGGTTTCAACTATTGTTGAAACTATCAAACAACACATCCAGAACCGTCCTGAATGATCTCAGACTAAACATACCAGGGCCGGCGGGCAGGGACACAAGGTTATCCAGACATTGCTATTATTATTATTATTATTATTATTTGTGCTCAATCTTCTATTACATTTAACCTGTACTTTGCAATGAAAAGCTGGCATAGCATTTAGAATCAAATAAATATTATTTTTCTGTCATTTATAGTTCTTTGTAGTGAATGTATTCATTACCGCCATTGATTTTGCAAAGAAATCTTAAATTGTTCTTTCTATATTGAAAACGTCCCTTTTTATTAAGTGCCACATTTCAGCTTAGCTGAATGTCATTATTGTTTAATCTTTGGATCTCTTGGAAAAGAAAAAAAATCCAAGGCAACTTAAAGTTATCTCTTAATAATTGTCCCAAGTAACACTACACTATTTTGTCAATCTAAAAGTCTAAATTTCTTATTCAGCCTATAAACTCCTCAAGACAATTTCTTGTTCAGCAAATGTAACATTTTAATACTTGAAGATAGAGACTTAATAGGGTTTCCGCAGGGTCTTTAAAAGCCTTAAATTGGCTTATGTGTTGAGTTCTAGGTCTTAAATCATTTTGAACAGGACTTAATTAGGGGTGTGCATGAATATTTAAAGGGTTACTTCAGCGATTAGCATATGGCTTTGTATCAGTAGAAACCCTGGAGTATATTCAAATTATTGTGCTTTCCCCCCTCATATCTCCCTGAGACAAGAGATTTATGCATTTTATTTCTGGAAAAATGTTTGCCCAAAGGCTAAAGACTACAGCCAGCAGAGGGAGCCATTTCCGCATGTTTTGAATCCGGGCATGGGGGATGGGAGATTACACTCAGAGCTCAGCTGGCAGCTACAGGCACTCATTTAAATGGAGCGATGGTGAGCAATGTAAGTCTTTTAACTTCTCAAATTAATTTCTATCAAAGTTAAGCTTGCAAAGGCATGAACTGAAACGCGCCAGACTGAACTTGCGTTGTGAATGTATGCCGCGAGTGTGGTCGCGATTACCTCAGGTCTCATCACTCCTGCAGTTAGTGCTCAGTGCTGTGAGACTCGCGCGGTGACTCACTCATTATATTGAACAGACACGTTCAGTTTTTAATTGTAGTGTCTTCTCTAACTCAGTCACAGTAATGAAGTAGGTGGCTTTGGGAATGGCCTCACAGGGCAGCGAAGCATTCTGGGAATTGTAGTCTTTCATCCCCATGGGACAAAAATACATTTTCTGTCCTTTCTCAGTTTAGAAGACACCAAATTCAAAAATAATTTCACATTTCTACTACATTGATGACTCAGTTTAAATACAGATTCATCTTCCCAGTGCTGAAGTACCCCTTTAAACTGTAATTAATATTAGGAAAAAAATGCAGTTATAACTAAATCCACTGGGTGGTGATAAGTTGATTGTATTTGATCTCACAATGTTGTCGTCTGCCATTGGAGTTACATAAAAACAATATAAACATGATAACCATACATGTGTAAGTGTATGTACATTCTGCACGATAACTGCCTCAGTTTGCTTTATTAGTGTTTTTAGCCTAATCGTAAGCCTGTTCAGAAATTGTGACAACAATGAATAAAAAAAATGTCTCTCATTTTTGAAAAATAATGTAATTTAAATAAGTTAATTTTATGAACCCAAATTTTTTAATATAATATTTTTGAAAAATGCCCATCCCTAGTCTTAATTTTTCCATGTCCATGTAACTCTACCTTAATGCTCAGTGAAATGATTCCACAGAACTTTAGAATGTGTGTGTGTGTGTGTGTGTGTGTGTGTGTGTGTGTGTGTGTGTGTGTGTGTGTGTGTGTGTGTGTGTGTGTGTGTGTGTGTGTGTGTGTGTGTGTGTGTGTGTATGCTTGTTGTTTTTTTGGGCTGTTGTATTTCTTTCTTCTTCGCAAGTCCAAATATAATTCACTCTATTACAACTACAAATGAGACCAACATGCATTGTATATCACAGCCAATATCTTTCTGATTGTACCACAGACATATAAAGCTGTTTTCATTCTTCAGCTAATAGTTCTCCAGTTCCTTGATTGTGGGAGCGAAGGCGAATCATAATTTTTTTCACCTGCCATCTTGCATAAACACCAAGGACCGGGCTTACTTATATTAAGTAATTGCCTATTGCTGTGATTTACTTGTAAGACTTTGGTCATATTTCCCACTCTAAGTAGGAAAACCTACCACCATCAAAATCTTTCCAATTATTTTGATCTTGTTTTATTTTGTATTAAATTAATGTTTTTATCGCTTGACATAAGTCTTAAATTTAATTTAAATTTGACTTGAAGCCTGCAGAAACCCTGTTATAGGACACTTAATATGTTAAAGGATCCATCCTATCCTTGTTTGTAAAGGATAAATCGTCCTACAAAGCAAACATTCAGAACCTCCAACACTGGACACACAAACCTCGAGAACGGTTACAACAAATGTAAAACGATGAGCTCTTAACATCACAACACAACTGGTAACTAACAATAATTACAAAACACCAACAAAAGTATAAATAAAGGTAGAAAACAGCAAAAGAATATTCCTATATACAGTTTATTCGTGCTGTAATGCATTTTGGGAACTCATAAGCCTTTGTTCAAAACGAAATTCCTTATTTGACTAGTTGATACATTTGGGGGGGGGGGGGGTTCAGTTGGTCTAACATAGGTTTTTATGGCCACATTTTTAAATATTTGTAACACAAAAGGTTCTGTAACCTTGAAAATAAGCGTTTTTGTCATTTAATGACACCAGGGCCATGTAACACTTATGACCAAAAATGCTTTTTAGTAGAATATTTTAAGGGCACAAAATTCCTGTTTGGTGTAGTTTACTTGATAAATGTATGTGTGTGTGACCTAGTTTTGGGATACATTTTCTGTCTGTGAACTCACACCTATAAGCGAGGGTCTCAGAGGTCGCGTGAGGGGCCTCTAACCGCAACAGTAGCAAGTGGTCATGAAAAGAGCCTCGGTTTGTACTAGGAGATACTGCTGCACTTAACACCTCCAAATATCTTGTTTTTTCAGATACATATCCTGTTTGCAGATTGCCGTTAGAAATGGGTTCCATCTATCATTCATATGTGGTTTGCCACCCACATTCTCGTTTGGTCAAGATGCACCAAAACCACAAGCATTGATACTATATCAATAGAAATGTGAAACATTTCTGTGCCCTAGTAAGATTTTCGAGGGGTAAAAAAAATCTAGGTTTAAAGAAAACATTAAAATATAATAACAATACTGTTTAATTTTTAAAAAATATAACAATCACTAGTAGTAATATAATGCGGCTTATGACAAAAAGATTTATGGCTTTGACCTTTTGACCTTTTGCCCGATTGAACTTCCGGGGTCACGGTCATGGAGGGGTTTCCGGTATGATTTATGACGTGACCTTTTGACCTTCCGGGGGTTCATGGGGATTAGGGGTATAATTTATGACTTGCCCTTTGACCTTCCGGGGTTGATGGGGATTACCGGTGTAATTTATGATGTTTTGACAGATGGTTTTATCCTTTGAAGAGGGTATGATATATATTTGTGACAGAAAGTTTTATCCTTTGAAGTTCGGGCTATCAGGACCCTCCTCCTCCTCTTTATCATGCTGTACTGTGAAAAAACTGTCAAGTGTATCTCACACAAGCATTCTCTTCTTTTCAAATAATATAAACGAAAATCTACCCCGCAAAAGTTGAATGTTTATAAAATAGTTTAATAAAAAACAATAATGAACCAACCATTTCAGTTTTAAATAAAATGGAGTCACAAAAAAAGCACTCATTTATAGAGCAATGTTTATAGAGTCGAAGTAAAAACACACTACTTATAAAGCAATACAATGTATGAAACGGTTCAAACAAAAATCATTTAGAGATATTATTTAGTAATATCATAATATTTAGAGAGTCTGCATCTAACATTCCACATCTTTTTTTTAAACAAAGTTCCCATACCATCCAGGCATCCTATTTCCTGAATGTCTCCCGACATCCTCTCTTACCATGGGCTGGGGTTTGTGGGTGTGTATTCCTGACACCTTGTTGCCATCCGCTACAGATCTCGCCTAATATATGGCACTATTCGTCACTTTTGAAACGTACCTCATCCGTGGGAGTTGGGCTATAGGGCCTCACAGGTCATGACACGCGTTAAATGTTTATAGAGTTGAAGAAAAAACATACTGCTTATGAAGCAACGCAATGTATGAAACGGGTTAAAAAAAAATCATCTAGAGATATTATTTAGTAATATCATAATCATAATATTTAGAGAGTCTGCATCTAACTTTCCACATCTTTTAAAAAATAATTAAAAAATTAATTAATTAATATAATTTATAAGCTGTTTTGTTCTATAAAATTAACTTTTCTCTATTTTAAATGAATAAAAACAAATGTTACTAAAATTATTTGAACACTTTTAGTTATAGTTTTAGCTAAGTATAATAATAAATATAAAAAATAAATAAATATAAAAATACCTTTCATTTTTAGAGAGTTGAAGAAGATAAAAAGCAAATAGTTTAAGCCAAAACACCCTCCGATCCTCCCAGAGTACTCCACTATGAAGCGAATGCTTCAGACCCTCTCTGAACGGGAGGGGTTAGAGCTGAGACTCTGTGCATCTTAACCGGTCATATCTTATACTACTACTACAATAGTCAAACATTTTATGGTGGCCGTGATCTAGGATTGTAAGTCGCATATGATTTTACTTTTCTTGCGTCTTCCAAACTGGTCTTCATCAGTGTGGAAACATACACTTTACATAAAATATACTATCAGTTATCTACT
The DNA here is from genome assembly GCF_024679245.1 of Pseudorasbora parva. Taxonomy (NCBI): domain Eukaryota; kingdom Metazoa; phylum Chordata; class Actinopteri; order Cypriniformes; family Gobionidae; genus Pseudorasbora; species Pseudorasbora parva. Next base: position 34,743,282 of record NC_090187.1, on the reverse strand, counting down.
CAAAATGCGTAGAATTTTGAAAATATAACCATGTTGTTGAGACAGTTTGTCTGTTGGTCAACATGAACAGACTTTGGGAGAGCGGATGACGCTAGCAGGGAGATTGCCCTTTGACCCCAACGATTTTGCAGGCCCTGCAAGGTAGTCATTCATTTCAGTTGTTATTCACCAAAACAGCACAGAGTGAATCTTTAACATTTAAAATTGTGCATAAAAACCTTACAATTAAACTTACATTTAAAGATGGTACATGTCCCATGGATCTATATTTTACTTTTCTTAGTTCTACAAAGTTTCAATATCAATTAAACTCCTAGTTGAGGATAATGTTTGCTGCAATGCACACAACTGTAAGATACACTACATATGTAAGATAGCAAAATAAAACACTGTATGACACTAGTTTAAAATTTGAAGAAAAAGTTTACCAAATGCATCTACATATCCGTTGTGTTCTGACTCAAAGCCGTTAATTGGTACGTTTTGTTTTATAAAATGTACTTTTCCTATTTCTGCAAAGTTTCATGCTACTTTTACTAGCCTGATAAAAATGTAGTTAATACATTGTGAAACAAGACAATCACGCTACCAAATACATTTGATTTTAAGAAAAAGCAATGTTTTAAAATACAACTAAACAAGATTATTTTCTCTTTTGACAAACTATTAGAAAAAAATACTTTCTCTGTGATATTGGAATAGGCCTAGGTCTTTTTTAAGTATAACATCAGGCATGTAACAATCATGCGGTACAATGATCCAGATGAAGCTTCTTATCAAACAAAGACAATTATATTTATCTTTCACTTGTGAATATTTGTACGCTACTATCACACTTACCATTTTTAATAGTCTTTACTATTGCCTTACGCATCCCAATCCAGCTAAGTTATGCGTTATTTCAACTGTTTATGTCTTTTTCCTTTATTATTTTTGGCACAATTGAATCGATATCGATTAAAGCTTATCGTCATTGCTTCTTCCCTATACGGATACAATCCAAACATGTTCTTTGTAGGAATTATGTGGGACACAAAACTCTGCGTAAATTCAAGAGGCCTAGAGTAAGAAAGCAGTGACATTGTATAAGAAAAAGTGTCCGCTTTATTGCGATACGCATTTTTTCCCCCCATTGCCTATTCTTAGTCATATGATCAAGATTACTGTTCACATTTTATTTGCCCGGCGGTATTTGTTTTTAGGTAAAGATTCCTATCTGGTCGTTGTCAGTGCAAGTTTGTGCAAATCATTTTAAGCATTTTTACTAAACGTCTGACTAAACTTATTTGTTTTCTTTTGACAAACCTACATTTCAAACGATTCACCTCCAATGTTCCACAACCACAGGGAAAACATTTTGTTTTGCAACAATCCTGAAACCTAATCTTAGTGAATTTTTCTCACCTAGAACACAAAACTTTGTTCATACCAAACAAGTACGTTTTACACATGTTGACTATTTAACTATTTTTTGTAGGTATCATGACATTTTAGAGGAATTACAAAAATATTAAAACACCAAGAATCACAATGTTTGTTGATGATGTGATTGTCATATTTAGTTACATTTCAGATGACCGTTTTGTTTGTTGAAATTTTTTGGCATAGGCTCTTCTTTGAGCACCATCAACATTATAGGAATAAATGAAAATTAAGAAATGACACGACAGTCTTTCTATTTGACAGTGTTTGACTAAAGTGATATTTCTTTTCCTGTCACTACAGTCTCAGTCTCATCTACGATGAGGAATCACATGAACCGTCACCGTGAAAAGTAAGTCTGCTGTTCTACAGCTGAAACATATACGCCTGTTGCATTCATTAAAGTTTGCGCTTGTTAAACAAAGTTAGACTCCTCTTATAAAGGTTATAGACACATTTTGAACATTAGCCTTATACGCGTTTTATCCATGCACAAATCTCTATGTAATTCGAGAAGTACATTTACGAAAGTATCATTTTATAATCAATTTAGGAAAAAAACATTCACAAGCAATTGTGAAAGTTTGTTATTTTGGATTTGTAAATAATGACTTTTACTACTCCACCAGATAGGCATGAGGTTTAGATGATTTTAAATGTGTGACCAAACTCTTCTTTTGACAAACCAACATTTCAAATTATGTAACGAATCGTTTCTTTCAACATCCCACTTGACATTAAAGATTGTGACGTGTCGTCAACTATCATCGACATCTGACCCTGACGTCCGACACATCGGTTGTAATAAACAAGATGTGCTAAAAATTGCATCTGATTTGTTAGCGGGATAATACCGCATCAACATAACCTGTTCCTGTTTTAGGTTATAGGTAAATTCAAGCATAATCTTTATGCAACAATTAGTACGCGTGCACAATTTACCACAAATGTTTACCGCGGATAAGATAAGAGACATTCAGCTACAATGAAATCATAATACAGAAATCCTTTCTTCTGATCTATTGTAAAAGTTTGTAAAGTAGATTTTTCCCTGCCAGTAGAGGACAGTTTTACATTTTGTTTCGAAGACTACACTTTGAGCAGAGTCAAACAGGCATAATACAGCATTAAAAAAATTAAACTATGTTATTTTAGGGGGTCTGTCTGCATAATGCGTCAACATGAATAGCGAGTCTTGATCTTTTTGAAATATTACGCTTACCATCCACAGAACAGGGGTTAGAAGCCGTGACATGATTAATCTCACTGAGTGTGTTAAAGCGGGTGGTGTTTTATGGCTATCGAAAGCACCACATTCTTGTTAGTCACATCAAAGCTACAGCCCCTACCTACATAATTTAGTAGGCCTATTTAAAGAAGTTAGGAAACGGTCTGCAACTCTAGCGTTACAATGACTACTGAAACATCTTTGGTGGGTGTAACACCGACAAGAAGTTCTGTTGAAACGGTAGAAAACCTTCCTTACGCACTACAGAAAAAACAGAGGATCCGCTTGACCAAGTTTCTTCATGAAGATGAAGATTTTGTCAAACAGGAATTTCTGCTAGGTGACGTTTATATCGGGGGGTTTGTTTTTGACAAGACATCACACACGGTCAAACTCTACGCCATGGAATTTTTTGAAGAAGAACTTAGATCGGAGACACCTTGTGTGCTTTTCTCCGCTAAAGACTGGTCATTTTTCTACAACCGTGTTTGGAGCGATCTTAATGGGGTTGCTAGTAAAACCTATTACATAAACGAATGGGATGGAGCGACGCCCAATGTGAGGTACAAGGTGACAAAGGACAGTAAGGAACCAAAGCCTGATGATTACGTACTCGTATCAACCTGCAGGAACAAGACGCTACATGAACAAAACCGCCTTAAGTTGCGTAAATGTTATGAGGAGGCCGAAATTCGAAATTCAAAGTATTGGCTTCAAAGCAGCAGTGATTCCGACTCTGATAATGACTTCCCAATTGCAGAGGACTACCCTTTCGAAAGCTGTACAAAGAGTCTTGTCCTCTTGTGGAGTGACATGCCTATGCTGCACAGCACCTTTTCACTAATAGAAATGTTCTTTAAGCTGAGTTATATGTTGAGCGATACTGAATGATCAATCAATCAATCAATCAATCAATCAATCAGTATTGGCGTATTACATGGTTAAGTCCTTTGTATTGAAAATATTAATACGTTTCAGTAAAACCATGCAGTATTTTAGCAATTACATTGTAATTGTAATGTTCCTTGTTTTGTGTTACTTGACATTATCTTAGTTTTTTTGTTTATTGGAACCAATTTCAATCCCCTCTATGTTACAAACTTAATAATGATTCACTCAAATTGTAGAATATTGTTTAAAATTGTTTGTATTTTTTGAAAAACATTAAAATTATTATTGATGTGTTACATAAAATATGCGCATTGTGTTTTAATTTTTCTTGAGACAAATTAATATGACTATGTCAGTAAAAGTCTTTAACTAAAAATATCATCTTAGCATTATCTTAAAAGTCTGCACAAAAAGAAATTTCAAGACTATCTAATTTCTGTTTTGTTTTGTAAATCATAACTGGACACTTCTCTCTGGTGACATGTAGGACTTTTAACATGCGGGTACTTGTAGGACACAATCTGTAAATCTGTCATTTTCCAAAACTCGAATCACAATTCGCACGACGACCTTCTGTTTTTACCACACATTAACACAATCCATGTTGGTTTCACACAATATCCAGTCATTTAAAATAATTCTAAAATGCATACATTTTCTGTTCACACATGCTTAGCCACTACCAAAAAATCATGGTTTCTTCCGGTCTTATTTACAAATGCTTAAACAGTACGTCACAAATGAAGAGCTAATGGTCCAATCTTTAAATATAGTATAAAGCCTCTACTTCTGCAACAACAGCAGCATCTTGAACGTATTGGAATACCATATAAAAGAAAGACCGAAACAACTGATAAGCATAGTAGATCTCTGAAATATTTTCTTAATTGTATTAAATATTTTAACAGCTTCTATGTTTGAAATCATTTAAGATGATTATTATTTACCTCCTAAAGAATCAGCGTTGCGAGCTGTCTAATACTGTTCGTAACAAGCTCAGACATTGTTCATAAAATAATCACAAATGATTGAACCTTTTATTTTTTAATAAACCGTTTCTGGACCTTGATACACTTAGGCTCTCTCCTAAAGTTGAAGAACAAGCTGCTCAAGCAAGCTCTTTGAAGTTGCTAGACGACACTCGCGGGGAGATTAGATTTGCTGCCGCTAGGGTACGTCTAGATTTTAAGGCTAAAGAAATTCAACAATGATGTATAATTCTTTAGCTTACATTTTTTACAAGATAAAAATATTTCAGAAATATGCTACTTAAAATGTTTAAAAGTCGTTTCAGTCTTTGGTTTATACATTTTTTGTCAATACATTGAGAACACAATAAGTCAAATTTATTCAATTTTTATTTGGCAAGTTTTTGCTCTAATATTTTTTTATGTAAATTTACAGATATGGAAATCTACTGAACTATGCGGAGTAAAATTGACAAAGTAATAATTAAATGTAACTTGTCCTGTTAAGTTATATAAAGTATTTTTTACTTACAAGTCTGATGTAATTAATGTAATTCCTTAAAATAATTTGCTCTTTTAAATACATTTTACTTGTTTTATGATATGCCGGTAATTGTTTTAAATATAATTAAATGTTACTGTTATAATAATGCTTGAAATCAGTTGAAAGGTTTAAACAGCTTGAGTGATGATAAACATCAGCGTTCAATGACATATTAAACAGATATTGGAACTAGCAGTTATATGCATAGATAGTGTAATCTCAGTATCAGAACACTTGGAAAGCCTTTTAAACTAACAAAAACCTGAAATAAAATTCTGAAATGTTTACAATGTAAAAATATTTTTTCAAAAACAGTTATCAAATGATGGCAACCCTCGTTATTAAATAATGTGCAGTACATGCAACTAATAGAAATGTAAGTGTAAAGGTTGCACACAATGAACATTTTAGATGTCACAGGGTAAATAATAATAAAAAAAGCAAGTCAATAAGGCATATAAATGCCTATGAACATTCACAGTACAAAAAAAAAGAAACAAGTCAACCAAGCAGCTTGTTTTTCAAAGAGCTTGCTTGAGCAGCTTGTTCTTCAACTTTAGGAGAGAGCTTAAGTGTATCAAGGTCCAGAAACGGTTTATTAAAAAATAAAAGGTTCAATCATTTGTGATTATTTTATGAACAATGTCTGAGCTTGTTACGAACAGTATTAGACAGCTCGCAACGCTGATTCTTTAGGAGGTAAATAATAATCATCTTAAATGATTTCAAACATAGAAGCTGTTAAAATATTTAATACAATTAAGAAAATATTTCAGAGATCTACTATGCTTATCAGTTGTTTCGGTCTTTCTTTTATATGGTATTCCAATACGTTCAAGATGCTGCTGTTGTTGCAGAAGTAGAGGCTTTATACTATATTTAAAGATTGGACCATTAGCTCTTCATTTGTGACGTACTGTTTAAGCATTTGTAAATAAGACCGGAAGAAACCATGATTTTTTGGTAGTGGCTAAGCATGTGTGAACAGAAAATGTATGCATTTTAGAATTATTTTAAATGACTGGATATTGTGTGAAACCAACATGGATTGTGTTAATGTGTGGTAAAAACAGAAGGTCGTCGTGCGAATTGTGATTCGAGTTTTGGAAAATGACAGATTTACAGATTGTGTCCTACAAGTACCCGCATGTTAAAAGTCCTACATGTCACCAGAGAGAAGTGTCCAGTTATGATTTACAAAACAAAACAGAAATTAGATAGTCTTGAAATTTCTTTTTGTGCAGACTTTTAAGATAATGCTAAGATGATATTTTTAGTTAAAGACTTTTACTGACATAGTCATATTAATTTGTCTCAAGAAAAATTAAAACACAATGCGCATATTTTATGTAACACATCAATAATAATTTTAATGTTTTTCAAAAAATACAAACAATTTTAAACAATATTCTACAATTTGAGTGAATCATTATTAAGTTTGTAACATAGAGGGGATTGAAATTGGTTCCAATAAACAAAAAAACTAAGATAATGTCAAGTAACACAAAACAAGGAACATTACAATTACAATGTAATTGCTAAAATACTGCATGGTTTTACTGAAACGTATTAATATTTTCAATACAAAGGACTTAACCATGTAATACGCCAATACTGATTGATTGATTGATTGATTGATTGATTGATTGATCATTCAGTATCGCTCAACATATAACTCAGCTTAAAGAACATTTCTATTAGTGAAAAGGTGCTGTGCAGCATAGGCATGTCACTCCACAAGAGGACAAGACTCTTTGTACAGCTTTCGAAAGGGTAGTCCTCTGCAATTGGGAAGTCATTATCAGAGTCGGAATCACTGCTGCTTTGAAGCCAATACTTTGAATTTCGAATTTCGGCCTCCTCATAACATTTACGCAACTTAAGGCGGTTTTGTTCATGTAGCGTCTTGTTCCTGCAGGTTGATACGAGTACGTAATCATCAGGCTTTGGTTCCTTACTGTCCTTTGTCACCTTGTACCTCACATTGGGCGTCGCTCCATCCCATTCGTTTATGTAATAGGTTTTACTAGCAACCCCATTAAGATCGCTCCAAACACGGTTGTAGAAAAATGACCAGTCTTTAGCGGAGAAAAGCACACAAGGTGTCTCCGATCTAAGTTCTTCTTCAAAAAATTCCATGGCGTAGAGTTTGACCGTGTGTGATGTCTTGTCAAAAACAAACCCCCCGATATAAACGTCACCTAGCAGAAATTCCTGTTTGACAAAATCTTCATCTTCATGAAGAAACTTGGTCAAGCGGATCCTCTGTTTTTTCTGTAGTGCGTAAGGAAGGTTTTCTACCGTTTCAACAGAACTTCTTGTCGGTGTTACACCCACCAAAGATGTTTCAGTAGTCATTGTAACGCTAGAGTTGCAGACCGTTTCCTAACTTCTTTAAATAGGCCTACTAAATTATGTAGGTAGGGGCTGTAGCTTTGATGTGACTAACAAGAATGTGGTGCTTTCGATAGCCATAAAACACCACCCGCTTTAACACACTCAGTGAGATTAATCATGTCACGGCTTCTAACCCCTGTTCTGTGGATGGTAAGCGTAATATTTCAAAAAGATCAAGACTCGCTATTCATGTTGACGCATTATGCAGACAGACCCCCTAAAATAACATAGTTTAATTTTTTTAATGCTGTATTATGCCTGTTTGACTCTGCTCAAAGTGTAGTCTTCGAAACAAAATGTAAAACTGTCCTCTACTGGCAGGGAAAAATCTACTTTACAAACTTTTACAATAGATCAGAAGAAAGGATTTCTGTATTATGATTTCATTGTAGCTGAATGTCTCTTATCTTATCCGCGGTAAACATTTGTGGTAAATTGTGCACGCGTACTAATTGTTGCATAAAGATTATGCTTGAATTTACCTATAACCTAAAACAGGAACAGGTTATGTTGATGCGGTATTATCCCGCTAACAAATCAGATGCAATTTTTAGCACATCTTGTTTATTACAACCGATGTGTCGGACGTCAGGGTCAGATGTCGATGATAGTTGACGACACGTCACAATCTTTAATGTCAAGTGGGATGTTGAAAGAAACGATTCGTTACATAATTTGAAATGTTGGTTTGTCAAAAGAAGAGTTTGGTCACACATTTAAAATCATCTAAACCTCATGCCTATCTGGTGGAGTAGTAAAAGTCATTATTTACAAATCCAAAATAACAAACTTTCACAATTGCTTGTGAATGTTTTTTTCCTAAATTGATTATAAAATGATACTTTCGTAAATGTACTTCTCGAATTACATAGAGATTTGTGCATGGATAAAACGCGTATAAGGCTAATGTTCAAAATGTGTCTATAACCTTTATAAGAGGAGTCTAACTTTGTTTAACAAGCGCAAACTTTAATGAATGCAACAGGCGTATATGTTTCAGCTGTAGAACAGCAGACTTACTTTTCACGGTGACGGTTCATGTGATTCCTCATCGTAGATGAGACTGAGACTGTAGTGACAGGAAAAGAAATATCACTTTAGTCAAACACTGTCAAATAGAAAGACTGTCGTGTCATTTCTTAATTTTCATTTATTCCTATAATGTTGATGGTGCTCAAAGAAGAGCCTATGCCAAAAAATTTCAACAAACAAAACGGTCATCTGAAATGTAACTAAATATGACAATCACATCATCAACAAACATTGTGATTCTTGGTGTTTTAATATTTTTGTAATTCCTCTAAAATGTCATGATACCTACAAAAAATAGTTAAATAGTCAACATGTGTAAAACGTACTTGTTTGGTATGAACAAAGTTTTGTGTTCTAGGTGAGAAAAATTCACTAAGATTAGGTTTCAGGATTGTTGCAAAACAAAATGTTTTCCCTGTGGTTGTGGAACATTGGAGGTGAATCGTTTGAAATGTAGGTTTGTCAAAAGAAAACAAATAAGTTTAGTCAGACGTTTAGTAAAAATGCTTAAAATGATTTGCACAAACTTGCACTGACAACGACCAGATAGGAATCTTTACCTAAAAACAAATACCGCCGGGCAAATAAAATGTGAACAGTAATCTTGATCATATGACTAAGAATAGGCAATGGGGGGAAAAAATGCGTATCGCAATAAAGCGGACACTTTTTCTTATACAATGTCACTGCTTTCTTACTCTAGGCCTCTTGAATTTACGCAGAGTTTTGTGTCCCACATAATTCCTACAAAGAACATGTTTGGATTGTATCCGTATAGGGAAGAAGCAATGACGATAAGCTTTAATCGATATCGATTCAATTGTGCCAAAAATAATAAAGGAAAAAGACATAAACAGTTGAAATAACGCATAACTTAGCTGGATTGGGATGCGTAAGGCAATAGTAAAGACTATTAAAAATGGTAAGTGTGATAGTAGCGTACAAATATTCACAAGTGAAAGATAAATATAATTGTCTTTGTTTGATAAGAAGCTTCATCTGGATCATTGTACCGCATGATTGTTACATGCCTGATGTTATACTTAAAAAAGACCTAGGCCTATTCCAATATCACAGAGAAAGTATTTTTTTCTAATAGTTTGTCAAAAGAGAAAATAATCTTGTTTAGTTGTATTTTAAAACATTGCTTTTTCTTAAAATCAAATGTATTTGGTAGCGTGATTGTCTTGTTTCACAATGTATTAACTACATTTTTATCAGGCTAGTAAAAGTAGCATGAAACTTTGCAGAAATAGGAAAAGTACATTTTATAAAACAAAACGTACCAATTAACGGCTTTGAGTCAGAACACAACGGATATGTAGATGCATTTGGTAAACTTTTTCTTCAAATTTTAAACTAGTGTCATACAGTGTTTTATTTTGCTATCTTACATATGTAGTGTATCTTACAGTTGTGTGCATTGCAGCAAACATTATCCTCAACTAGGAGTTTAATTGATATTGAAACTTTGTAGAACTAAGAAAAGTAAAATATAGATCCATGGGACATGTACCATCTTTAAATGTAAGTTTAATTGTAAGGTTTTTATGCACAATTTTAAATGTTAAAGATTCACTCTGTGCTGTTTTGGTGAATAACAACTGAAATGAATGACTACCTTGCAGGGCCTGCAAAATCGTTGGGGTCAAAGGGCAATCTCCCTGCTAGCGTCATCCGCTCTCCCAAAGTCTGTTCATGTTGACCAACAGACAAACTGTCTCAACAACATGGTTATATTTTCAAAATTCTACGCATTTTGAGTAGATAACTGATAGTATATTTTATGTAAAGTGTATGTTTCCACACTGATGAAGACCAGTTTGGAAGACGCAAGAAAAGTAAAATCATATGCGACTTACAATCCTAGATCACGGCCACCATAAAATGTTTGACTATTGTAGTAGTAGTATAAGATATGACCGGTTAAGATGCACAGAGTCTCAGCTCTAACCCCTCCCGTTCAGAGAGGGTCTGAAGCATTCGCTTCATAGTGGAGTACTCTGGGAGGATCGGAGGGTGTTTTGGCTTAAACTATTTGCTTTTTATCTTCTTCAACTCTCTAAAAATGAAAGGTATTTTTATATTTATTTATTTTTTATATTTATTATTATACTTAGCTAAAACTATAACTAAAAGTGTTCAAATAATTTTAGTAACATTTGTTTTTATTCATTTAAAATAGAGAAAAGTTAATTTTATAGAACAAAACAGCTTATAAATTATATTAATTAATAAATTTTTTAATTATTTTTTAAAAGATGTGGAAAGTTAGATGCAGACTCTCTAAATATTATGATTATGATATTACTAAATAATATCTCTAGATGATTTTTTTTTAACCCGTTTCATACATTGCGTTGCTTCATAAGCAGTATGTTTTTTCTTCAACTCTATAAACATTTAACGCGTGTCATGACCTGTGAGGCCCTATAGCCCAACTCCCACGGATGAGGTACGTTTCAAAAGTGACGAATAGTGCCATATATTAGGCGAGATCTGTAGCGGATGGCAACAAGGTGTCAGGAATACACACCCACAAACCCCAGCCCATGGTAAGAGAGGATGTCGGGAGACATTCAGGAAATAGGATGCCTGGATGGTATGGGAACTTTGTTTAAAAAAAAGATGTGGAATGTTAGATGCAGACTCTCTAAATATTATGATATTACTAAATAATATCTCTAAATGATTTTTGTTTGAACCGTTTCATACATTGTATTGCTTTATAAGTAGTGTGTTTTTACTTCGACTCTATAAACATTGCTCTATAAATGAGTGCTTTTTTTGTGACTCCATTTTATTTAAAACTGAAATGGTTGGTTCATTATTGTTTTTTATTAAACTATTTTATAAACATTCAACTTTTGCGGGGTAGATTTTCGTTTATATTATTTGAAAAGAAGAGAATGCTTGTGTGAGATACACTTGACAGTTTTTTCACAGTACAGCATGATAAAGAGGAGGAGGAGGGTCCTGATAGCCCGAACTTCAAAGGATAAAACTTTCTGTCACAAATATATATCATACCCTCTTCAAAGGATAAAACCATCTGTCAAAACATCATAAATTACACCGGTAATCCCCATCAACCCCGGAAGGTCAAAGGGCAAGTCATAAATTATACCCCTAATCCCCATGAACCCCCGGAAGGTCAAAAGGTCACGTCATAAATCATACCGGAAACCCCTCCATGACCGTGACCCCGGAAGTTCAATCGGGCAAAAGGTCAAAAGGTCAAAGCCATAAATCTTTTTGTCATAAGCCGCATTATATTACTACTATCACTGTCCCCAATATTGCTGTCATTAACATCTTGCCATTGTTACCACATTATTAGTTTTAGCACATTTTAATGGTCAAATCAGAAACAAATCAATTTTAATGATTTGATGTAGTGCTTTTAATTTTAGGAATAAAAAAATTAAGTGCTCAAAAATGCCTCGATTTGGAGTATTTGTTTAGTCCCCCATAGCATGTACTTTTTTTGGCTCTTGTTCCCTTTACCCACTTTCTCTCCTTCATCCCGATCATTCTTCCTTTGTTCCTCTTTCTGGTCTGGTCTGGTCAATGTCTGGTAAACGTCCCTGTCTGGGGTTTGGAACAAATGGTGTATATGTGTCACTATGGTTTAAAAGGATAGATAACATCCTGCTAATGTGTGTATAGGGATAAACAGCTTATATGCATGTTTATACAATTCTTGAAACGGTTTTTGAGAGACACAAAGTTCAAAAACAACTTTCTCCAGACCAGATTCATGTTGGGTGTTATAATCAGTCCAGAACAGCAGTGTAACCTTTATAAACACTCACCGGCCACTTTATTAGATATAATTGCTAGTACCGGGTTGGACAATATTTTGCCTTCAGAACTGCCTTACTTATTTGTTGTATAACTTCAACAAGGTGCTGGAAACATTCCTCAGAGATTTTGGTCCATTGACATGATAGCATCACATATTTGCTGTAGATTTGTCGGATGCACATTCATGATGTGAATCTCCTGTTCCACAACATCCCAAATGTGCTCTATTAGATTGAAATCTGGTGACTGTGGAGGCTATTTGAGTATAGAGAACTCATTGTCATGTTCAAGAAACCAGTTTGAGATTATCTGAGCTTTGTGACATGGTGTGTTTTCCTGCTGGCGGAAGTAGTCGTCAGAAAATGGGCACACTGTGGTCATTAAGGGATGGACATGGTGGTCAACAACAATAGGTTTCTGTGGCATTTAAATGATGCTCAATTGGTGTTAAGGGTGTGCCAAGAAAATATCCTCCACACTATTACACCACCACCAGCAGCCTGAACCGTTGATACAAGGCAGGCTAGATCCATAATTTTTATGTTTTTATGCCATATTTTGACCCTACCATCTGAATGTTGCAACAGAAATTGAGACTCATCAGACCAGGCAACATTTTCCAATCTTCTGTTGAGCCTGTGCAAATTGTGTCCTCAGTTTCCTGTTCTTATCTAACAGGAGAGGCATCGGGGTGTTCTTCTGCTGCTGTAGCTCATCTGCTTAAGGTTCGACATGTGTGTCCAGAGATGCTCTTTTGCAGACCTCAGTTGTAACGAGTGGTTATTTCAGCTCTCTATCAAGCTCAAACCAGTCTGGCCTTTGTCCTCTGACCTCTGGCATCATCAAAGCATTCTGACCTACAGAACTGCCACTCACTGGATATTTTCCTCTTTTTCTGCCTATTATTTTTAAACCCTAGACATAATTGTGTGAGAAAATTCCAGTAGATCAGCAGTTTCTGAAATAGTCATAGTCACTTAAATCACCTTTCTTCCATATTTTGATGCTCATGTTGAACTTCAGCAGATCGTCATCACCATGACTGAATCTGAAATTGCCCCCTATGCACTCAGATAGAGCATTATTTTAGAGAACAGCCTTTTTTAGTGGTGTTCAAAACCATAGTGGACGTTGTAACAACAATGAGTCTCGGGGAATAATTCATTCAAAAGGAGGGTGTATTTATGAGTCTATGAATATGACTTGCTGGTTGTACATTACAATATTAACTTTATAACGGGACTTTTAATCATGTAAAAGGAACCTTTATCCAAATCGATTTCAGTCATCCAAATTTTCCTCTCGTCTTGTGAGTGGAAAATGAGATTTCTTCATTGAATATCAATCTTACAAACTTGAATAAACATTAATCTTTTTGATCAGGACAAATAATATTCCATAGGTTTGTACAATTTGTATTACTGAAATAGTAACAAGAAAATGAAGCTTGATTTGTAGCTAAGATCTTACGTCATCATTGACTTCGAATCTATGAGCAAAATAATATGGATTCACTTCAAGGAAATTATTGGGTTTAAATAGAACAACTAGGGAAAAATCACACTTAACGAATAATATAAAGTAAAATAGAATGAGAGAGAGGCAGCCTTTGATGTGCAGTCCTTTGAAGAGACCTCAAGTAGGCCTAATCTAATTAATTCCCGTAAACAGGAATGATCGAGACAACCTCAAACGCAGTTTGACTGCGAAATAAAAGACTTGCTTTGAGTTGGCTTTGGGTGTGTGTGTCTGTCTTTTCAGGGCAGTGAAGCTCGAATCGCGTTCTTGGAGGAGTTTTTCGGGCGCAATCGTTGGTCCTCTTCTCTTCTCTCTGGCTGGGTTCCAGGGGGCCCTCTCGCAGTGTACGTGTGGGTCAGAAGTCGAAAGGAAGGGAGTTTGTGGGTGACGTGTTGGGCTGCCTGAGGCCTCAACAACTCCAATGCGCACAATCCCCTCTCACAAAGTATTTCAGATGACAATGTTGGGCCTCATCTGTTAATTGATCATATAGTTGCAATACACAAGGGACCTTGTGTTTAGTATGATCTGATTTAGGGAATCACAGGATGCGTGAGAGGTTCGAGCTCAGGCCATTCGGCCAGATGGTCACACTGCTTATTAAGCCATTGTTGCTACAACGTTATAGAGTGTACTATTCTCCCACATTGCACTGCAATAACTAGTGTACAAGCGATGCCCAAATTCACACACTCTTTTTCATTTACTCCTTCAAGTGAACTGTCTAACATGGGGAAGAGTAATTGAGGGTTTAGGGTCGATTTCAGATTCAGCCCATGTCCATGTTGCTATGACTGATTAGATATTTGCGTTAAGAAGCTGTTTTACAGGCGTACCTAATAAAATGGCTGGTTATGGTATATAACTTTTATAATAGAATTGCCAATGCAATATCTTCATATTTTCTTACATTTTCCATTTTTTACCATTATATTAATCATTTGATGTTTCAATTGTGCAGAAAATGGCTGACTTCCATTTACCTCATGTCCCACCATTTGGGCATATTGTAATTGTTCAATAGTTTTTGTAAAATATAGAAGTTAACATTATTGTCCAACATTGCGTGATGGAAAAGTGCATTTTATCAAAGAATCATTAGTTTTCCTGTTAGTTCAGTCAGGCTGGGAAATGATGCATACACTGGCACATTACATTTTAACATTTAATCAAAACACTTGTTCATCCCTATTTGTTAAGCAAAGCAGCCGAGGTGTTGTAACCAGATGAAGTCAGTGCTGCTTTACACACACAGTCCCCTGTCTGATGCGGTGTCCTCCTGTCATTGGCTGCCAGGTCAGACTTTAAAAACAGGCACCTAGCAGGAGGGGAAACGTTTATCAAGCAGGTATAATGGAAGGGAGTGAAATCAACTGCGCATAATGTGGAGGAGGCTCCAATCTCTTGGCAGGCTGAATGAGATTAAAATATTTTTAGTCACATGTGGATGGCACTGATATGTGTTACTCAAGGTCAGTTCACTAAATGCTTTTTTGTGAAGGGGGTAACAGGAAACGACATTGGAAATCTATTGCGAAACATCAAGAACCAACCCATTGCTCAATTCTTGTGCTCTTATGTTCATACCCCTTTGCTCTTTTGAGGACATAGTAACAATCAACATTTACTGCAGTTTTTGTCGATGTATGAACCTTATGTTTTATCATCAAAAATCTAAAATGCACACACAAAGGACTTGCATGCACACCCGGGGCTCAGGTGTACCCCAGCTGATTGCTTGATGTTGGAGGTGTCACTAAGGTTGAGTAAACACTTGTCACATTTCCTGTGTAGTCCATTGGGGATGTTGACAGGCCCTTGGTGCTGCTTCCCCAGGTAGCTGAAATGTAATACAGACATGGCTGATGTAACTCTACAGCTGAGTGAACTCATAGCTTCTGACTCTAGCGCATGACCTGGCAATGTTTCATCACTTATAAACACATCACGCGTTCAAAGTAAACACATTCGAACAAGCACAATTGTGATGATCCTGCTACTACTGCTAAATAGGTACTGTTGACTATTGCAAATGAACACAGCAGGAAATATTTAAGGAATAAACCCTAACCCAGCGTTGTAGTTAATAAATATACTTTCATAATACATTTAATGATGTCAATGATATGTTAAAATGTAGAAATTAACATAAAACTTATTTAATAAAAGTATTGTTCATTAGTTCAACCAATCAAAAAAAATGTTGGGTTCGTAGATCAGTGGAAATTGCAATACTTTCAAATACAGAATGAAAGATTTACACTCGCTTGTGTCTTACTCTTTTTTTTTATTATGCAACAAAGCACACAGATCAAGATCAAAATGTTTCGGCAGTCATCCTTCTTCAGGGAATCGCCATTACTAGTTCATGACTTAACAAATGTTAAATTGAACCATATTGTAAAGTGCTTGCAATACACAGTACTATTTTTTATATCACATATCAAGCATTGATTTTATTAGAGCTTCTATAATCACAACAGTTGTTAAGATGTGCCTGATAAGCATGGCAATCATTGACTTATCATATTTTCGGTTGTTTTTCTTTCTTATCCACAGATAGTTGTTTGCTAATTTCCAAGACATTTCAATGCGTTCCCTTACTTTATACTGTGGCAGCATGCTTGTTTTATGAGCACATAAAAGTCTCACATTTTAATGTGTTATTTCTGCAAAATAAAAATAGGATTGTGGTGTCAAATGTGACTTCCTAACCAAAGGTCACATGTAGAACTTAAGGGTTTTGTGCATAAGAATTAAAAAACCTCATCTCTCCCCACTCCCTCCCCAGAACTGGTTTAATCTGTCACATCCGTCATGCTAACTAGAAGCATTCGTGCTTCTGCTCCCTTTTTCTTTTATCTATAGCCTAGTTTTTTAATGACCTTTGTTCTCCCTCTCACTAATAATCTCTGATTTCTTGGAATGTTTGAATAAAATGCCAAATGATTATGCTTTCTTTATAGTGAACTCATGAAGCTTCACATATGCAAAAAAAAGTGCTTTCTGTACAATGGTGGACAATAAGAAAGAGCAAAATGCCAGAGTATAGGTGTGAGACAACTGACCTAAATCACATAACAGCTTTGTTTTCATCTTCACTCTTATGGTTTTATATAAAGAACACCTGTTGACATGAAAACTGGAAGTGCACGGTGTTGTTGGAAACTCTGTAGAGACCCTGTTCCTGAGGAAAGGTCACTCTAGGGAACATGCAGTCTTATGGAGGGCATTGACTTGTCGCGACTATAGTCGCAATCTCAACATGTAAACAACTAGACACAGTTGACAGATGTACTGTGTTTAGCAACAAAAATGTAAAATGAAAGCTCAAATTTTTGTTGATTGTCTGTTAACTGCCATGTTCCATTTCTCTTTACAGAAAAACATGTATACTTACAAAAGGACCTTTACTGTAGTGATGAAAGGATGTGTGAGTGTATCTGATTCATTCCCCATATCAGTTATTTTGCAACCGAATTAAACACATGATATATTCTGCCAATAAATGACCTAAATCTGACCTCATGGTCAAACATTAACTCCAGCAAGCTGACAGGGTTCAATAAACCACAGGCATCTCTGCTATCTGTGTTGTGTCAAACTTCAAAGAATCCTCTAGATTAACCCTTCATCACATACCAGTTTTTATTATAGTGGGAAACTAGAGCTGGTATTTCTTGAAGAGATAGTTCACCTAAAAAGTAATTGTTAGTTATCTAAAGTTAACATGAACTAACAATGAGCAACACTACTACAGCACTTATTCATCTCAGTTAGCGTCAGTGTGTACTAATACATTTTTGCGATCAAAAGTATCGTCTGTTTACATTAGTAATTTAACTTTAAACTAATATTAATAGCTTTATTTAACATAAACAAAGGTTTACAAGCTTTAAGAATATATTGCTCATTATAGTTACCTAATATTAACAAATGAAATGTATTGTAAAGTGTTACCAAGTTTTCTTTAATCCATACAATTAAAGTCAGTGGGGTCCAGTTTAGTTCATGGGAAGAATAAGATGCGCAAAATGGTATTCTTCACATTTTCATGTTTATTGAATGCACATGGAATGTACAGTGCCCAGTCAAAAAAAAAAAAAAAAAATTCGCTGTTTGGATTTAATTATAGGCTTAAGAATCAATAAATTGGATCACTATTGTAGTGATTGTTTTATTTATAGCATCTAATATGTTTGGCAACAGTTCTTCCAACCCTAATTGATGGATTGTGTTGCTTTTCATTTCTTAAACAACCATTTCTTAAACAATGGCCATATTCCAGGATGAAAATGTCAAGATTCATCAGCTCATATTGTGAAAGAATATTTAGGAGGGAGCATGAAGAATCATTTTCACATATGAATTGGCACCTCATCTGAGTCCAGCCCTTAAATTCATTGAAAGTCTTTGCAATGGGCTGGGATAGATTTTAGTGTGCTCGACTCGTTGCATTGTCAATACAAGATCTTGATCAAATATTGATGCACCTCCTGATAGAAATAAATGTAATTATTGCAGATGCGCATCCTGCAAAACAAGTGTCTCTCACAGATTCTCTATATATTGAGACATTTGTACCTCTCTTCATAAGAAGAAAGTGACCAATATAAAAGAAGTCAAATAAAGAATATATGTAAAGCGTGATTGTGGTTTTTTAATTATTTTTTAAGCCCTTCTTATTCTTACAATATCCTCCAAAATTGTGAAATTTGTATTTGCTTATTTCAGAAGTTTGTTTTTAAGTGCTCTAGTGAAATGATCATGTGTTGATAATGTGCCTTTTTTATGTGTGTGAGCTAAATTAATTAAAGCAACTTTGTCCTTCCAAGCAATGTTTACTTTTGCTTATCTGGGTCAAATGCTTTTAAGACATCATTCTATGATAACAGAGAGCAATTTTCATAAGGGTATTTATAATTTGAGGAATTACTGACCATTCGTATTTGCACTCAATCATTTTATTATACAGGATGATACAATATATTTGATACTAGCACGCATATTGACAGCAAAGCTCTTGACCTTTGCAAGGACAAGGAGGTAATGGAACATGCTGAGTGAAGGCTAGGAATTTCCCTTCCATGGAAATCACTGCAAATGTAAAAAAATATATATATATTTTTAATAAGTTCTGTACATTAATACATTTTTTAAATAACTGGTATCTTTATGAATAGTGGTGTGTATCGAGTATTTTCAGCAGGTTGGAAATGCACAAACATGTAAAACTCATGCTCCAAAAACCATCAAGAAACCATATCGGTACATTATAAACAAAAACAGTGAACACATTTTTCCAATCTTACTGTGTTCCGTAGAATAAAGAAAGTCACATCAGTTTGAAATGACATGATGAGGGTAAGTATTACATTTTAGTGTAACCCATTGAGAGTTGATTTGTTATATAAATAAGGCTACAAAATATATTTGAATATGTTCCGATATCTCAAAGAAAAATATTTAGGTAAAATATAATTGTGTATTTGAATAATAATATAAGTAGAAATATGAATAACATATATACGTCCTGCCACGGGGGAAAAAGTGGTCGAGGGCTCTCTTGCAGTAAGACACAGTGCTAAAAGAAAAGGTTTAAGTCAAGACAGTGACTGACTTGACAAGGAGATATGTCATCCTTTATACTTATTCAAATCAGATAAACAAGGCCATGTTCCTCTATAACTCAAACAATGTGACCTCATGCAGGAGCCAAATGCAAAATTAGATATAGCAATAGTGGTTTCGAAATGGGGTAAAAGTACAGTTTGTCATATGCCACTAGACCATTCGTGAAGGACAATTGTTGGACTTAGAAAGAGACACGTACCTATGCAAAACAGTATCTAAAAGAAGAGGTTCTTGGCTCTTTGCTCTACAGTGTATATGTTTCCTCTGTAGTCAAGGTGCTTAAAATTATAGCGTAACAACTCTTGCTCACGTCTACAGAAAGAACAGAAGTTCAACAATATACATCAAGAAAACAAAACCACAAAAACAGCCTAAATCCAGTCACCACAAGTAAAAGGCTAAAGGTAGGCTATAAACGAACTCCACCAAGGCCCCACAAATTCAATGTCACCATCACTAAGCTTCCTTATCTCTTTCAGTTTTTCTCAAAACATTTTCCCAGAAAGTTTGAGTTGGAAAGTTTATAAGAGCACAATTATAAGCACAACAAAACTGTAAAAGCAGACTGAGTTTACTTGTTCGGCGTGATGACGTTTAATCTCCTTGACAGCCGCTTGTTAGCAACTGCGTTTTTCAACACACGTATACCAGCTTCAACCAATCACGAGTGGGGTAATACTGATGTATTTTATTTTGGAAAATGAAACGTGAAAGTGCCTTGAGCTTGTATTCACCAGAGACCTTATTTCAGCCATTTAAACTAAATGAAAAACCTTTGACTTCGGGACGATGGAACCAGAAGTTCTAAAATGCTAACTTGCTTACAAGTGGCCTACAAAGTGATTGACATGTTTTTATGTACATCTCAGCATTGACCTTTAAGTAATCACCTTTATTAGCTTTATCATTTCATTCCAGATGACACAAATATAAGTGTGGCCTGCCTTTTCCCCTTTGTCCGTTTCTCTCTCTTTCTTTAAGTGAAACATATTCCTTCCCCATATATGTTTATAGGTTTGTCTGGTGAGAGGGTCTCATGGTCCCTAATCTTAACATTGAAGGGGGGACAGCAGGATGTTCTCCTGGTTGATATAATGATTATCAGATGTGTTATAATGCAAGTACCACCTGCAGCATGTCCCCATGCATGAGATGTATATGTGATGTAATCTTTCTCTCATTGGTTGAATCCATAATACGCCTCTTCTCTTTTTCCTATATTGCATCCTAAAAATAAAACTGGGAGAAGACCTTTTTACCTTTTCCTCAGATCTGAGTCATATGTTTGTTTGCATACCACATGGAGGGCAGGGAGATCACGGCACGTGAACGGGACACTTTGACTAACTCTGTCAGTAATGTCATACCTGCACCAACCTACAGCAAACCACAACAATCCTGTGATCCAATCAATACCCGATGGACACTATCAAGTCCAGCCCTACATTGTTTCTTGTCCGAGAAGCTGAATTCTTCTACCCACATTTTAGGTGAGGATGTCTACTTGATGGATACTTGGATAGCATGGATACTTGAAACCATATAGGGGAAGATTACATGATCAACACTTGGTACTGCTTTTCTTCAGTAAACATTGGTTTGTTTAATGCATGCACACGGCATACCCTTTTGCACAGGCACTTTTTCTTGAGTAAGAATGCTTATTCAATGTCATACTCTAATCAGTCTGGCTCTAGATGAATGTAAACCTTCCCTTTTTTCTCTGGGTGCAACTTCCCGCTCTTCAGTGTAAACACTGAATGGTATTATCATTCCCAAAGGCAATGTTTGGACTACCTATCAACGCTGTTATGAGTCCTAACAGGGGGTGATGGTAACTTTGTGGAGGAGAACATGCGCAGTAAGTCTTAGTAATAAGTTACAACTTCTCTAATTTATGGTGGCCGACACTTAAACCTTTTGGTTGTGTCGGTTTGAAGAACATTCTCTAAGGCATCTTTGTGTCACGGGAGAATCGTGACGCCTGATTTCCTGTTTCATTTTCGTATCTTTTTAGGTCAACGTGATCTATTGTCCTGAAATTGTGTTAGGGTTAGCATGATGACTGGAAACATCTGCGTCTCAGGACAGATAAAGGGAAGTATTTCATTCCTCTAGACAGACACATCAGATGCCAGTGCTCAGAGTAGTATACAGAATGTGTTATCAAAAATTGTTGCATCATTTCCTTTGTTCTGCAACTGATATATTCTTCTGTATTTTCCCTTCTGAATATTGACTTTTGCATCAGCATTAGTTTATTGAGCAAACACAAATCCAGTAGAGCAGATACATTATTAGGTAAATAATGTTAGTCCATTCTATACTAGAGTAAATAAACTGCAACTGTGAATGTAACGAGTGAATGTAACTAATGAGGCGTAGCACACTTTATCAAATAACAGCCTTAAAGGGTTAGTTCACCTAATAACAAAAACTACGACTTTATTCAGCATTGTCTTCTCTTCGTGTTTGTTTTCAGTTCACAAACCAAGATTCGAACGGTTATGAATCAGTGTATTGATTCATGATTCGGATCGTGGGTCAAACTGCTGAAATCACATGACTTTGGCGATCCGAATCATGAATCAATATGCTGATTCATAACCGTTCGAATCTTTGTTTGTGGATAACAAACTCGGAAGAGAATACAATGCTGAATAAGTTAATCGTTTTTGTTATTTTTAGACCAAAATGTATTTTCAATGCTGACACAGAAACAGCCCTGTTAAAAGTTTTGCCACTGGTGATTATGCTGCTCTCATTCTCCTGGATCTCACGGCTGCATTTGACACTGAAGACCATAACTTCCTGATTTCCCATTTGAAGCATTGTATAGGCGTTATAGGTATTGCGTTAGGGTGGTTTAAATCTTATCTGACCGAAAGAAGTTCTACGGTTCAACTTGTGGATTTTGTGTTATCGTCTGCATCTCTCTCGTGTGGAGTCCCTCAGGGTTCCATTCTTGGGTCTGTTCTATTTTCATAAACATATATTACCTAGGGTCTAGCTTAAGGAAATATGGCATCTTGTTTCATTGTTATGCAGATGTTGCAAAACTTCATCTGCCTTTAATACGGAAAGATGCAAACTCCTTAGCACCACTGTTGGACTGCCCTGAGGATGTGGATGGCCTTACATTTTCGAAGTTAAAAAAAAATTACAAAAGGGAAAACAGAAATCATGTTATTTGGACCTATAGCAATGCCTGTGAGCCACCTTTATCTGCATCTGGGAGCTTTAAAATCATATGTGAAGCCCAGTGTTAAAGGTCCCATTCTTCGCGTGTTTTCGAAGCTTTGATTATGTTTACAGTGTGCAATATAACATGAGTTCATGTTTCGCGTGTAAAAAAAACAGTATTTTTCACACAATTTAATTATCTGTAAAGCGCTGTGTCCTAAAAACGGCCTGATGATTTCCTTGTTCTATGAACACGTAACACGTAACGAGTTCTGATTGGGCCAAAGCTTGCCATGTTGTGATTGGACAGCAGCTTAGCACACTTTGCCCGGAACGGTCCCGCCTCTTACCATAACGGGGAGATGAAAGCTGAATGCGCGCTCTTCTCCCATAGACAGTAAAAGAAATGGACTGAGCGATCCCATTGACCTCAACGGCAAAATAATGAAGTCAACCTAGGGGCACTCACTTCCTGATGGCTGAGCGAACTGCGCAGGCTCAGACTAAGCTTGACGACGTAGATGTGACGTGAGCCTCCTGTCTGACAGCTGTAGGTCTTCTAGTAGTTGTGGAAAGTGAAAGCTGAATCACGTTGTTTAAATATTTTCTCCCGTTGCTTTTGGCTCACTATGGGCTTCTCCCCATTCTTCCCCCTTGACTTTATCAGACTTTATGTCTCCACGTCCCCCCGACTGTCTCATAGACAGTAAAAGATTGCCTGCGAGCGTCTCCTCAGGTCTATACGGTAATTTCTCAACTGTGCGACAGAGTCGTGTTGGTTATGACGCAATCGTTAGCCTATTTTTACAAAAACAGCTTCTGCGGGGCGATAGTGTAAGATACAAGGTAACGGAGCCTTTTATGCATTGTCGTGTTTCTTTAGAAATAAACAATGGACAAATGGAGTCTTTAAATGTCTCAGATGTAAAGTTATTCACTGTCAAAGTGACTCAAAAATGAATGGGAGTCAATGGGATGCTAACAGCAGGTGATGGCTTGGTTAGCAATGGCCGCCCCTAGGGGTGGAACGCTTTCCGAGCGCTAGATTACCCCCTTGTCTTCTCCACATGGGAGAGCAAGAAGACCACGCCCCCTATTTTGCGTGTACTTTTGGGCGGAGGGTTAGTCAACAAACGGTTCTAGTGACGTCATTCATGCAGGAAGTGCAGGGGTGTAGTCCAAACCGGCCGTTCGCTGTAGACTTCAAAAGGGAACTTCTGTTAAATAAAATATCTCGCTTGGCATTGAACTTTGAGCTTTATAATTTTACAGGTATTATTTATGCTCTAACAGCAACATTTCACACTAACTAAAGTTTGAAAGATGGAATTGCGAAGAACGGGACCTTTAAAAACCTGGCTGTTATAATGGACAGTGACTTTAAAACCGGATAAACAAATTAATGCAGTAATTAAATACAGATTTTTCTAGTTGAGACGGTTATCCAAAGTCAAGTCTTTTCTGTCATTTAATGATTTTAAAAGGGTCAGAAATACCTTTATCTCAACCTGCCTTAACGTTAATGGACTTTAGGTGTCAATCAGATTCAGAACTCCTCAAACGTTTGCAGATGGTACAGAAAGCTGCTCCTCTATTAACAGGGATGCGCAAGCGAGAACATATTACACTCATACTGGCCTCTCTTCACTGGCTTGTTTAAGAATCAATTTTAAGGTTCTAGTTTTAGTATTTAAGTCATTTGATGGACTAGCATCAAGCTATCTGTCAGATTTAATACAGCCGAATGCTCCATCAAGAGCACTTAGGTCTGCTGACCATTTACTCTTAATTTTCCCTCTAACAAGTCTGAAAAGCAGACTTGCTTTTGCAGACTGTGCTTTTGCAATCGCAGCCACATAACATTGGAATAATTTGCCTCTACATGTTAGGCAGGCCCCAACACTTATAAACGTATTTTACACGCTGCTCTTTAACTCAGTATGAGAGCTGTTTTAAGATTTGGTTATTGCTGTTGTGTTTAAATTGTTTTACACTGATTATGCTTGTACAGCACTTTGGTAAACATTTACCAAAAAGTGCTCTATAAATAAACTTTGAATTGATAACCACTAAGTTCTCAGCTTCACCGCCCGTTGAAGAACTGTGATGGTCAGAGGTGTTTGTCACTTTCTATGTTCATCCGTACAGACTGATCCTTTGACATTTTCTGTGAATGACTTAATGGCATGACGAAACTTGACAAAGAAGCCCAGTCTGTCTAAGCATGCCTACATTTCCATTTTCATTCCTTCTAAGAAAAGCCACTCAGTTAGCTGAGCCAAACAAAAACAGGGTTTTTCTGTTGAGTTTATCTTCCTCATGCCATCTTAAACTGACAGTTAGTGATATTTCCACGCAGAGATGCGTGAATAGACATGTCAAACATCACAAACCACATATAGGCCTGCAGGATATGCGTGTTCTTGCTCATGAGGCACATAACGTCCTATTTTTAATCAGTCTTCTGTTAACACGAATAAGGTGGCAAAACACAACAACTTTGAGGTAATCCGTTAAGAAAATTTAAGAAATTTAAGCAAGCAGAACTAGACTTAGGCTACATTTTTGTACTCGTTGCTCTTAACTTAAAAAATTTGAGTAAGCTAATTAAAATGTAATCTCAACTTAAATATTTTTAGTAATCTCGGCTAGCTTTAAAGGGTTAGTTCGCCAAAAAATGAAATTGATGTCATTAATGACTCACCCTAACGTCGTTCCTCACCCGTAAGACCTCCGTTCATCTTCAGAACACAGTTTAATATATTTTATATTTATATTTTATATCTATGCACACTTTCCTGTCCATGTCCAGAAAGGGAATAAAAACATCATCAAATAGTCCATATGTGACATCAGTTGGTGGATTAGAATCTCTTGAAGCATCGAAAATACATTTTGGTCCAAAAATAACAAAAATGCTGATTTTATTCAGCATCAGTCTTGTCTTCCGCGTTTGTTTTTTTAAACCTCAAATAAAGATTCAAACGGCCATGAATCAGTGATTCGGATCACCAATGTCACGTGATTTCAGCAGTTTGGCTTCAAAAGATTCTAATCAACCAACTGATGTCAAATATGAACTACTTTGATGATGTTTTTATTCCCTTTCTGGACATGGACAGATCCGGTGGATCCTTGTGGATTTTGTTCTTCTTTTCCTGAAACATTTGATCAAATAGTCTTTTACTGTGAAGTTATAAATGTTGGTTTGATACACCTAGCTGGTTGTCAGTAAAAAAAAAAAAAAAAAAAATTTGTTTTTAATTATTTATATCAATAATAGGCATAGGTCTACTTCTATGTGAGGTTAAAATATTTTAGAGCTTAAAAAGCCTCAAAAAAGTTAATAGAAAGTATGAAACTATGTTTTTCTTTGTCAAAACATCTATTATTTATCAAATAAATATTTGTAAACCGCTTTTTTCTTTTCATTTTTTTTGTTGTTGTTGTTGTTTGTTTATTCCTTCTCAATTTCAAACTCTGTGTTTTGTTCCAATGGAAGTGGATTACATTGTTGTTTTTTCCCTGTCTTATGTAAATCAATAAAAAAGAAAGGGGAAAAAATCAGTTTCAGTGCTGCTGTCATTAAAACTAACGAATACCAGACATTCTGCAGTGTGTTGCAGTTAAACTTAGTTTGCACTCAATTGGTTTGGCTGATCATTTACTAAATAAAAAATGGGCAGTAACGGGTTAAGACGTTGCTGTTTTAAGGTGAAATGTTCCATGTTCTTGTAACCATCTAGCCTACCACCACTCGCGCATGATTTAACGGCTGCCTGTGCTTTGAAGTCCCGCCCTCTTTTTTATTGTCGTCGTTCGATTGGCTATACGTGCTGCCACCGACATACTTCGACTGCTTGTGCCAAATAACCTCTCGGAAAATAAGCAGCGACGTTAAAGCATGCGTCTGCTCTCCTGTACAATACTTCATCTGCTCCCAAAACGTTTGGGTTATATTTTGGGGTGTATCGGTTGTCATGGATTTGTTGCAGACGGATAGGAATTTCAGTGCACGAGGTAAGTCTCGCTGTATAAACAAAAGTTGTTTTAGGGGTTATCACAACGTAAACTTGTTGGCGAAGTGTTACGAACATGATCAATATACAGATTAATGTTGATAACTGTGTTTGACACGGGTTTAAAGTTTGTCATTGGACTATGAGACCGCTTTTCAGCTTATTGTGTTGATGACACCAACACTATCAAAATTATCCGACGTAAAAACGGTAACGTTACAGTATGTTAAAAACATAGTATTTACAGTTTCTTTTAAGGAACGTTGAATTACAAATAATCGTCCATATATGGAAGGTTCGGGAGGTTTTGTAGCCTTCGTTTGACCAGTTTATAGAAGTGTCTAATACAACTATTTAGATCATGTAAATGTTGACGGAAGTTTACCAAAACACCCAAACGTGCCCCAAATGGTGTCTCTCTAAATGTGGATTTGCATGAATGAATTTGCATGTTCGCCTCGCGCCCACAATAGAGTATTGTCCTCAATTTGTCAGGGTGCAATACGGTTGTGTACGTTACACAGTATAATTTTGAATGCATACTTCCATATTAACATTTTGTAACTGTTTCGAAGTTGCAGTTCTTCACATAGGTTACACATCTGTTATGTACATGCAGCATATTTGGACATTATGGCCGCGTTCAAAATTCTGCACGCGCTTATGATGCTCACAAGTGCTGACTACGAAGGCAACTCACTAGGTTTTTACACACAGCCACAGCATGCTGAAAGATGTTGGGGTTTATTTCATCACTTTAAAACCTCTGGGTGGCCTCACCTTGGGACTCACTGTCTCCACCACTGATAAACCACTTAAATCCCCCTTCACTGCCACTGTCAAGCCTAGTGTTACCCTCCTGTGAGCATCATTATGCTCTCTTTGCTCATTAGGGAACATCACTGAAAGGAATGAGTGCACCTCCCCTCTATGTGAACACACTTCAAATGGTAGCTATTTGAGTTGTAAAAATATTATAAAAGATTCATTCAAACTTTTTACATTATAAAAATACAAAGGTATATAAAGAAAATATTAATGTATATGAAATCTGTATGAGTATGAAATGTCAAAATGCATAATTCAATTTTCTTTTAAATCATTCATTAGGTACACAACCAAATTATTAATAGTAAAAGTTAAGTAAGAAAAAGTAAGTAAAAATGATTTAAATATGTGTACTGTGTATACATGCATATTTAAATCTTAAATTGTTATTTCCTCTGTCCTAACTGAACTCAAAATGCATGTGACAGTTGGAACATTTGTGCATATTCGCACATAATTAACTTTGATATATTTTCCAAAACTGCAAGATAGTCTTGCATGCAAAGGAAGTAAGGTGCACCCCCTGTGGTGAAGCATAAAAGTGCCTGCTTTTTTTTCTTGTTGTGGTTACCGCTCAAACATTTCTTCCTAATGTTTGGAGGAACCTGTCATGTGACATTTGCCAAAATAGAATTAAGAACTGTACAGCCAGGCAACTATGTTTTTATCAAACCACAGAAAGGAAGTTATTGCTAAATAACTAAATAAGCCAGAGGTGATGCTGCGTGACTGTTTGTATAAATATCTCACTCATGTCAGGGTACTTATTCCAATGATTGTACAACATTGATAATGCTAATTTAACATATTAACTCAAAATGTATTTTTTCTTGTATAGATATGATTTAGCTGGGTGCCAGGATCTGAGAATCTAAGATGAGCAGTAAGCAGGGACGAAGCTGCATCAACCCTCTTGTTCAAAGCAATATGGAAGGTGCTGTGGGCACCATAGCCCCCGTGGGGCCCCCTAAAGCTGACAACCTACCACACTATTCCCATCACAAAGCTCTACCAATCAGCAGGGCTTACTTCCCTTACCCTCTCAGTGGACAAGACACTCTTGACTTTCCTTCTCCATGGGGCAATTCAAAAACCTGTGTGAGAAATGGGCAGAGCCCAGGGATTAATTCATCTGCCACCGAGGGGTCAGTTACGATTCCAGCTGTTTACAGGCCTGATAAAGTGTCTTTCCCTGTGGATGCTGGTGGTGGCCGGTGTGCTCTACCGCAAGAGTTGGCAGCAAAGCAAAGATTGGCCTATTATGCCAGCAGTCCCAGACAGCACAGTCCCAGACCAGCTGGGGTCATCTCACCAGTGGCAGTTCCTAAGGGTCACATTGGAGGGTCAGATGCAGAAAGCTGTGTTGGGCTGGCTATTCCAAAACCGGTATACGGTCATAGCCCCTGCTGCACTGAGCGCGGATGCACCGCAGGGCATAACTACAGCATGGAACATGGGCCTCATAGGATGTCCCCTCACATATATGATGACGAGTGGGCTGCTCATTTCAGCCGTCTTGCATACCTACATAAAAAGGGCCAGGAAGCATTGGCGCAACAGAGGGTTTTGCAGTTAGAGCATGGTGTGGAGGCTATAAAGGATGGGAAGACAGAGGGCTACCATGGTATCAGACCAAACGGACCCGGGAGATCTCTTCCTTTAATTGAGCCGAGCTATACGTACAACACTGCACGTCCATTTATTGGTGCCACACCAGAGTACTGCCAGCGTGCCTCAATTCGTGCACCGATGCACACAGGTCTTCACTATACTTATGACCCAAGGACTATGGCACACCGTGGAGTTTCTTCGAAAGTATATCAGAATCATCCTCACATGTCTAAATACACGCAGATGCCTCCATGTCCCAATGTCTATTACCCTCAGAGTCACCCTGAGGCTTACAGAACTGATCCCAATGTTATTACAGATGAGCATGGTCAACATCATCATATGAATCAGTTTCATTCCCCTCGAGCTGACTTGATGTCGCCGTCCTGCTCTGTTGCCCCCCCACACCGTCCTCTGATCTCTAAATATCAAACTTATCATCCTTATGGAGTACATTTAAATAATAACCAAGCACCCATGCATGCACAGACACATCCCCCTTTCCCAGTGCATCAATCAGAGCGACCACTTGATTTTTCAATACGAAGGGTGCAGACACCTGACTCCCCTCGGGAGCTTTGTAGACAGTCTGGAACTTCTGGGGCTTTCCATCCTTCTCCAGCCCACTACAGACGTCACAGTAACACCACTACCATTGAACACTCAGAGAAGTCTGAAACTGGGATTCTTGTTGGCGGCTCCAAAGAATTTCCCATTAAGTCCTCTGAAGAGGTATTTAAGAACAGGCATCATGTTACAGGTCCACCTGACAAAGATGTATTAGATAAAAGACCCAGAAAGGAATTTGAAACCGACAATTCCAGTAAAAAGCAAAAGATTGACTTAACCCATGAGTTGTCAGATGATGAGCTTCAGTCACCGTCCTCCCCACCAATGCCAGTTATTAATAAAGTTTTTAGCTTGGCTCCTTATAAAGTCTATTTTGAAGCTACAGGCATGTTGTCTTCAGTAGGAGATTCAAAAAGTCCAAAGCCACAGCCTGAGGCGACGCGGCTTAAACAAGAGCCGGAAATTGAAAACTGTGAACCAGAACCAAATTCAGGTGAACGTGACCTCAGGTTAAAACAAGAAACCCTCTTGTCACCAGCTAACAGTGAAGGTCCAGTTGAAATGCCACATACTGTAAAGATAAAAAAAGAAAAATTGGATCCATATGACGTAGCTTATCAGTCGGAAATGAAAGTGAGCATTACTGAGGAGATGAATCATCGGGCTCATGATTCTGTGGTCAAAGAAGAGCAAAGGGAGTCAGACAGAAGTATGCCTGGCTCTCTTCCTTGTCAAGTTGTAGTAAAAAATGACTTTGAAGAAGAAAGCAATCCACCCTTAGTAGAAAAGTCTGAATCTTCTGCCACATCCAAGTTTAAGAATGCTGTGAAAGATGACACATCCCATTTCATTTCAGATGAGTCCATTTCATTTCCTACATTGTCCACAACACCTCCAGAGCCGCCTCCAGTGACTAAATTCTCTCTCACTAAAATCCCACC
Organism: Pseudorasbora parva; assembly: GCF_024679245.1. Taxonomy (NCBI): domain Eukaryota; kingdom Metazoa; phylum Chordata; class Actinopteri; order Cypriniformes; family Gobionidae; genus Pseudorasbora; species Pseudorasbora parva. The sequence continues at coordinate 34,712,689 of NC_090187.1, read as the reverse complement.
TCATTGCCTTAAATTGTCAAATTTTAAGATAATCATCCCTCCAGTCCTAAAAGCTCCAACAACACCACCTGTTGAGGTTCCACAGGCTCCGGTGGAGGACAAGCCAATTATGAGCAGCAGCAAACATGCCCGTCATCAGTTTATGGAGCTTCACCAGTCCCTCTGTAGACTCATATACTGCTGTGTTACTCAAAGCCCTTGTGAGGAGCTCAGGGACTGGATATGCAAACTGGACCTTCGAGAGTCGGGCAAAGCTCAGAAAGTGTCTTGTCTCTTAGGGTTGAAAATTAGGGAATTATGGCTGAAAGGAGAGGAAATGGAGCTGTCTCTTCAAAAGGTGGTCTGCCAGCTTCAAAAATACGTCGAAAGCCACGAATGTCCCTTTCCTCATGTCATGAGGGCTGGAGCGGTGTTCATTCCCATGTTGGTGGTCAAAGAGGTGCTGTTTCCTCAGGTTCAAGGCACATTCATAGACCAGGTCCTGCAAGAGCATCGTGTGGAGCTCAGGCCCACCACCCTCTCAGAGGAGAGGCAGCTGACTCAACTCCACAGAAAGGCTTTCTCATCGAAACTCCGGAGACTTCTGTCCCTTAAACATCTGCCAGATATATACCCTGATGTCCTCAACCTTCTCTACCATGCCAATGTCTGCAAGTTCCTTGGTGAGTGCTGGATGGTTGACCACTATTAATAGCATAATACCTCGTAATAAGTGTTGAACTGCAGTGGGAATATGTAGCAATGCACAAAATGTTGGTACTACTATGTCAGTAATTAACAGCCGCTATTAAAGTTTTTTTTCGTTTGTTTTTTCATATCAGTTGATATTGGAAATTTAATTTGCAATTTTTTTTCTATTTTTACATTTGTTATATATTTGTCGTCAAGTAACGCTCTCCTAAAGTTAATTATACAAATATATACAAATATAAATGTACATTTTAAATATAATAAAATGATAAAATTTGATAAAATATCAAAATTATCATAAATGTTTCATACAGCGCATTATACTGTTGTGGTGCTAAATATTTCTGTAGCATTTAAAATGATTGATTATAGCTTTATTATAATATATAGTGCCTTGTGAAAGTAGTTTATTTTTATTAATTTATGTGATGTTTTATTAACAAATTTTGGGAGGAGCATGTTTAGATAATTAAACATGAGTGGAGCACATTAAGTTAATCAGTTTAATCAATGGTAAGAGGTGTATATATAGCAGATTACCTCCTTTTTGTTGAGTTTTTAAGCATCCCTCCACCACCCCATCTCCTCGCTTTGATTTAATAAACTCTTATTAGACGTCAACACAATCCATAATTCAATGCAGTCTAGTTCTAGACTATCTCTATCACTCTGGTTTTGGGCCAAAATTTCAAGCCCGGAGCCCTTCACCAGACAGCATGAAAAATAATTTTTACTCTTTTTTTAAGTTGATGTAAGTGTGAACTTGTGAATATTTTTACATTTAATGTTGCTGCCTTATGTTTTTTTTTCACATCAATCTACATGCACCATATTTAGACAGCCAAAAAAATTATTTGTAATTTGCTAAATCATAAGTATCCGTATCCTTTACTGGACCACTTGAAATTTAGCCCAGGAGCATTCTAATTTCACTTTTAGATGTTACTACACTTCAAGTGGACTTAACCTGTGGCAAATTCAAATTGAATTGGTATGATTTGAAAAGGCAAACAACTCTCAATAAAAGCTGAAAATGCATATCAGAGCAAAAACCAAGCCATGAGGTCAAAAGAGCTGCATGTAGAGCTCAGAGACAGGATTGTGTTGAGACAGATCTGGGTAAGACTACAAAACAATCTGCTGCATTGAAGCTTTACCGAAGCAAAGCTGTAAACAACCCTGGCTGTGTTTGTCTAGAGCATTGTGAGCTAAGTTTATTATAGAGACCAATTGTTCTTTGAGCACTTTGAGATTCTTCAGAATGAAAAGTGCGTTATAAATAAAATCTATTATTATTCTTAAGGATACAAAATACTTATGCAATGTACTTCTTTCAGTTATTCCTTTTTAATAAATTTGATGAATTGTCAAATCTTTTATATATTTTTTTGCTTTTTTAAAAAGGTGTATAAAGTGTAGATTGATGTTAAAAAAAGGTTTAAAGTAGTTTAACATAAGGCAGCCACATAAAATGTGAAAAAATTAAGGGATACAAATGCAAGGTTCTCTGGTGTGGCACTTTTGCAAGGCACTATGTATATAATATATAATTTATTATTATATAATTTTTGTATTTTAATATCAACCATGAAACATTGTAGTGGTCAGAAGTTTAATATTGATGTAACCCTAATAAAACTTGGCATTCTTAATAAAATTTTATTCTGTAAATCATTGTTAATTTTTGGATATGGCGCCATGGTGATGATAGTGCTGTTATCTTCATTGCCTAAAACATACTGCAATCTTATTTTTTAAATGACTTTTTATATTAAGATCATCCTTACATGGCGCATACCTGTGGTGACCTCTATTTTATTGTTCATGCTTTATGATTTATTTTTAATTGTACGTTTTGTTCATACTTTTTTGATTTGATACACATTTGTTCTTGCAGATTCCACTGCTACAGATGGTGTCCAAAAAATGGCCAGGTACCTTCTTATTACTTTGCCCCCCAAAACTTCCTCTCCAGTCACAAACAGATCTTGTTGACAGTTGTAGAGCACACTTTGTAAATCTTTGAACTGCTCATGTTTTTTACTGGTGCAGTTTTGTTGCAGGTGTTTTCTTATCAGATATAGTCTGGAACGGAACAGAGATACAGGATATCTTTCAGTTTCAGATGCATGCACTTCAGGGAAGGAAGTTGGTAGGCTTTTTGAGGAATGCTATGGCGGGTGGGGGATGGAAGGGCGTTTGCCATGTGCACTGGTGTAACATTTCTCACCTGCACTGCCATTACAGACCATTAGGGGTTGACAGCTGTCTGTTATTAGTTACAGCATTCAGATGTTATCTTATAAAGGACAGGATAGCAATCAGATGGTATCTTTATTTCTCTTTAGTTACTGCAGTGTCCTGTTGATTGGTGGATGATTTCCAGGGGGTGTGAGCACAAGCCTTCCACATTGTGGAGGATTTATAGTTTTAACTTCTTTCTTTTTTTGTCACACTAACATACAACCAAGGGAATATTCCAAAAAGCAAGGTTAACTTACCATCACATATACCCCGAACTCCTGGTTGATTAACTCTAACCTTGCATACTCAAGGTATGCTGCTTCCAAAAACGCATCCAGGTGTAAGTTCAGACAACCCAGAGTATGTTCCTGGTAAACACTCAAGACATTCACAACAGAGCGGTGAATTAATGGTTCATCATGGAAACAGACGCTAAGAAAGCTGTCGCCATTCTACTTCCTCTTTTTCTTTTGTTTTAATGGCGATTTACATAACCTACTTAGTGCACATCGCCACCTATTTGGTTGTACAATCATTATGTTTAGTACTCTTTTAGTTTAATAGGTAATCATTATTTACTGAGAATATGGATTATATTGTTTGTTTGATGCTAATTAATTGAATGCAGTTCCATGTGTGAAATGACAACTAAATAAATAATAAATATATTTCAATCAAACTGTTATTTACATATGAATTTAATGATCATTACCTTGTTATAATAGTGCTTTATAATTAATATATAGCACGCGTCTGAATACCTCTTAAAGCTACACTGTGTAACTTTTTTAGTTTATTCTTAGCTAAAAACACTTAGCTACAAAAATGTGCTCATTTATGTATATTTACTTCTTTCAAGTAATAAAGTATTCTCGTCAGTTTATAATATGCCATTGAAAATATGGGTGAGGGGTTCGAATGCTGGTCGCTATGTTGCCCCTTCATCTTGAAATAAATTAGCCAAAGAGGGACATACCCGTAAATTCAAGCTTTGCCTTTTGCATTTTAACACTTGATGGCACCGTGTCGAATGTGAAGAGGGGTATTGCCATGTTAATCTTGGGCTAAATTGGCCACCGTAGGAGTTCAAACAAAATCAAAATTGAGAGGAACAGAAACTATTATTCGCTGGATGGTCATATACCTTTTCACCTCTAGATGGGGGAAAATATCACACAATCTAGCTTTAAGCAAACTAACCCTGGAACATGAGCTGCTTCGGAGCTGGTTATATTCAGAGAGTGAATTTCTATGGCTACTTGTATACCCTGAAAGTTACCACCGTTTTTGGTACCAAAAGTTGAGGATCCCCTTACTTACCCTTAAACATACCCTGATATGTCACATACCCTGCTTTCTGGAATACCCCTCTGATATCATTCCCTTTTCTTTTTTTTGTAGAGCTAGCAACAAAGTGCCATTTTGATGAAGAGACATTTTTTTATTTCTAAGTTATTTATATGTTTATTTTAGGTTCCCCCTTTTTCTGCAGTGTTCTGTCACTTTTAGCCTTTTTTTAATCATTGCTCTGTCAAAATTGCACCTATTGTGTTTAATTAAATGGCTTCTTGTTCTTATTGGCACACTTCCACAAGGCTGGAAAGGGCTACGGGGAAATTGCCAAACAGTTTGGTGAAAAAAAGATCCATTGTTGGAGCAATCATTAGAAAATTGAAGAAGCTAAACTTGACTCTGTCTCTTTATGTGCTTAAACCAGCACATGTCCAGGCCCGTCTCAAGTTTGCCAATGACAATTTGGATGATCCAGAGGAGTCATGGGAGAAAGTCATGTGGTCAGATATGACCAAAATAAAAATTTTTGATCATAATTCCACTAAACGTGTTTGGAGGAAGAAGAATGATGAGTACCATCCCAAGAACACCATCCCTACTGTGAAGTGTGGGGGTGGTAGCATCATGCTTTGGGGGTGTTTTTCTGCACATGGGACAGGGTGACTGCACCGTATTAAGGAGAGGATGACCGGGGCCATGTATTGCGAGATTTTGGAAAACAACCTCCTTCCCTCAGTTAGAGCATTGAAGATGGGTCGAGGCTGGGTCTTCCAACATGAGAATGACCCGAAGCACACACCCAGGATAACCAAGGAGTGGCTCTGTAAGAAGCATGTCAAGGTTCTGGCGTGGCCTAGCCAGTCTCCAGACCTAAATCCAATAGAGAATCTTTGGAGGGAGCTCAAACTCTGTGTTTCTCAGCGACAGGCCAGAAACCTGACTGATCTAGAGAAGATCTATTTGGAGGAGTGGGCCAAAATCCCTCCTGCAGTCTGTGCAAACCTGGTGAAAAACTACAGGAAACGTTTGACCTCTGTAATTGCAAACAAAGGCTACTGCAAAAAATATTTACATTGATTTTCTCAGGTGTTCAAATACTTATTTGCAGCTGTATCGTACAAATAAATTGTTAAAAAAATCCTACATTTAGATTTCTGGATTTTGTTTTTAGATTGTCTCACAGTGGACATGCACCTACAACGACAATTTCATACCCCTCCATGATTTCTAAGAGGGAGAACTTGCAAAATAGCAGGGTGTTCAAATACTTATTTTCCTCACTGTATCTCAGGTGTGTTCACACTGGAGCACCACAGAATGGATCAAAACAGAGTTTTGAGGCGCTTTTTAATTTTTTTATTTTTTACCCAGATTATATATATATTTTTAAATTCCGGTGCAAGGTTTTGTGGCTAATTAAACTTGATCACCGAATAAGAGACAAACCTCTCCTTTTACAAAATAATAAATCATTTATAAAGACGAGTCAACAGTCATACAGTAATTCCAAGAGTGTCCGCAGAGTGTGTTCCTGCAACCAAAACATTTTCTCTCTCTAACCTTCTAACCTCTGCTCTTCGGTTATTTTCCACACATGGTAAAAACATCTCCATATTTCATACTCTTTTACACCTGGACCTTCAGATACAGGTGCATGGTGACCTCTCATGAGGTCATGGGTAAACACCTCTAGGTCTCCCAGTTTACCCCGATTCTCTTTGGCCACATCTGCATCACTTTTCCTGAGGCCCCACCATATCTGACTTTTTTCCTCTCCTAACTTCAAAGCAGTTCCTAGCATATGCTTGCATGCATTCAAATAGGCTCTGTCAAGTTGCATAGACTTTTTTTATTTAGAGAACTAATATATATGTTATCTGCACCTTATGTTTGAGTTTTTGTTTATTTTTCCAATTTTTATCTTTACTAAGATTAATAAATTTACATTTATCATGCAATCTTTGAAAATGCTTATGTTTGGATATTTTTATTACAACTCTTTTATTGTTTACTCCGCTTTGTCATTCTAAATCTGTATTACTTTTATTATATGGAACATAAAAATATATTTGAAAGAATATTGGAACATTCACACATAATTTTTTTATTTACTGAATTTATATTCACATACACTATATTGCCAACATTTTGGGATGCCTGCTTTTGCATGCAAATGAACTTTAATGACATCCCATTAATCCGTAGGGTTTGATATGAATTTGGTCCACCCTTTGCAGCTATAACAGCTTCAACTCTTCTGGGAAGGCTTTCCACAAGGTTTAGGGGTGTTTTTATGGGGATTTTTGACCATTCCTCTAAAAGTGTATATGTGAGGTCAGGCACTGATGTTGGACAAGAAGGCCTGGCCTGTAGTCTCAGCTCAAATTCATCCCAAAGGTGTTCCATCGGTTAAAGTCAGGACTCTGTGCAGGCCAGTTAAGTTTCTCTCTACACCAAACTCTCATCCATGTCTTTATGGAGGTCTGTAGCTATTGACTGCACAAAAATTGTAACTTCTGCGCACTGTGCGCCTCAGCATGCACTGACCCTGCTCTGTGATTTTATGTGGCCCACCACTTCGTGGCTGAGTTGCTGCTGGTCCCAATTGCTTCCAGTTTATAATACCAGTTGAATATTTAGTAGGAAATTTCACGAATTGACTTATTGAACAGGTGGCAACCTATTGCTGTGGGGGGGTGGGGTGGGAGTTGTGTTCTACAGAAGATGGAAAGACATACTATTTTCGAATGACGTGGCTAAGTAGAGGAAAATTTTAATTTTTTTTTGGGGGGGGGGGGTGAACTGTCCCTTTTTTAGTTCAACATATGAGCCAGTATTAACCCATGCTAAGCCTGGTTATTCACATATAATAATATAAAATTATACTGCTGATACTAAATTCCTGTTTGTTTTCTTTCTACAGGAGTAGAAACCAGCTTAACCTTCAAGAGCGAGAGCACGGACAGCTCCGATGAATCGTCCGGCTGTGTGAACGGCACTGAAGGATTTTACCAAGAGTCCTCCAGACCATTTACACTGGAAACCACATGTGTGGATAAATATTGCCTGAAGACACAGAAAAAGAAAGGGAGAGTAAAGAATTCCTCCAAGAGGACGTTTTTAGATGAGATCAGTTCATCACAAGAGGATGAGTTTACTGAGGAACCAGTGAGGTGGAGCGTCGTCAGTTCCTTAGAGAGAGATGAATGGGAAGTGTCTCTTGTGACTTGCAATGACAGACCACATGTGGAAGTAAAGGTTGAAGATGAAACCCAGGAAGATCCTGAGAACTCCACCTGGGCACGACCTTTAACCTCTGATGAGCTCTCCTCCGATAGCACTGATGAAGAGACCAAAAGCACATCATCAATGTCCTTTCAGAGCCGCAGATCCAGCTCAGCAGGATCTGCTCAAGGCTGTTCCAAAGGGCCCTCCAGCATGGTCCTCAAGCTGAGGAAGGTCTTCTACAATGAACGTCAGAGGGGCAAAGTCCCCCACTACCAGAAGGTCACAGATTCTTCTGAGGCTCCAAAAGGGTTCAGACACACAGACAGGGACCATTACAAGAAAAAGAAACACAAATCATCCCAGCAGCACAAAAGGCATCACACAGACAGGGAGTTTTCTTTCAGTTCATACTCTCAAAGCCATCCCTACCTCTCCAAAAAACATGGTTCCAAGCACCGGCGCAGATGGGTCCTGCGCTCCGCTGTGCAGTCTGCCCGCCTGGCCATGGGGAACAAATATCCTGAACTGGTGGGGAAAAGGATATGGCACTTGTATGAGGAAAATGACAAAACAGAAGTGTGGTACAGGGGACTGGTGCTGCGCATCCATGAGCCACATAGCAACCCACTGAAAACTGTGTTTGAGGTCAAATATGATAGTGAGCCTGAGTGGCAGTACTATCTTGAGCTGCTCTTAGACTATAAAAAAGGATGGTTGAAAGTTGAGGACTGAGTCTTGACGGTATTATTGTTTTAATTTCAAACTTGAGAACTGAATTGATTCAAAACTGTGAATATAAGTTAAATTTCATGACCGATGAAGCAGTCAATGATTATTGACTTAAGTTGTGAATGAATTTTGCGTGGTCAGTCATGTGGTATGTAAGCAGTGTGTGTGTGTTCAGTTTCAACTCTTCTTTTGTGTTTCTGGTGTCAGTAATGTTTCAGTACTTGCAGTGAAGTTGTTGGCAAACATTCCCAGCTGCTGACATGTTGGTAATTACGTGTAAGCATTCGGGATGAAAAGGAATGCTTTAAAGGTAGATGTGTAACTGTTTACAGAGTAATTTTTTATATTGTTCGTTTTTATGTTTTTGTACCTGACTTTTTTAAAAAATAAATCTATTTGACTTCCAATTCAATTCCAATTATTTGTATTATTATTAAACATCCTTAAAGCTACACTGTGTAATTTTTTTAGTTTAGTCTTAGCTAAAAACACGTACTTCTTTCAAAAATATGTGCTCATGAATTTATATTTACTTCTTTCAAGTAATAAAGTATTCTCATAAGTTTATAATATGCCATTGAAAATACATACGGGTGAGGGGTTCGAATGCCGGTCGCCATGTTGCTCCTCCTCCATCTTGAAAGTACATTAGCCAAAGAGGGACATACCCATAAATTCAAGCTTCGCCTTACGCGTTTTAACACTCAGTGTAATACTGAAATGTGTAATATTGTTACCATCATTTTTAAAAGTAGATACTGTCTTTTTAAAGTGTAGATGCGTGTAATGAAATTGTGTTATTAAATTACAAAATGAATGTAATTGTTGTATTACCGACTTAAAATATTTAATTAGTTACTAATCATATTAAAAGTAAATTGCTTTGCATTGATAAAGTAATCCAAACCACATTTATAATGGGTCATTTATAACAGTAAGCAATTACATTTCCAAAGTAACCTTCCTAACACTGAATGTATGTGTGATTCAACACATTCTTTCTGTTGTGTGTGTGGAATGTCTTTTAATAGTTATGAATTTAATTCTACTTCGTCATGCCAATTCAAATACATATTTTAAGGATTTTTGATGTTTCGGAAGAACAGTATTTATTTGAAATAAAAATAGTCATTATGCTAGTTTGGATTGGATCTGTTTAAAGCAAAAGAATAAATTCTTTAAAAATAGGTGTCTTGTAGGTTAATTTAAAAAACAAATCGCTCAACATTCTACAAACCTGGTGGTAAATGTTGCTAGCTCATAATGTTTCTCATGGACCATGGCACACAAAGTAGAGGAGAAGGTAGAACCGATTAATCGACTCATACCTGAACAATGAGCAATATCTTCCAGTTCCGGAAGCCATGTTTTACTATCGTCCCATCAGTTAAGCTTTGTCTCCCTCTAGTGGATATTTTCATTGTGTGAACATTGAAATTAAACTCGCAAAAGTATTCCACCTGTGTGAAGTGACGACATCCGTGAGCTTTATTTGTGGACTGCATAATCCGTCGAATGGGATTGTTATGCTTGTGTTAATGGCAAACAGTCAAAGCCAGCAGATACACCAAACAAACTAGCTTGAAATAAAGACAAAAGCACACAAACTAAAGCAATGTCTGCAATATTTTGCACTTTAATATTTGTTTTCTTCAAAACGAACAACTAATTTCTTACACATTTGTACACTATGTATACAAGAAATCAAAACAAAAAAAATTAATCGCATAAAGAAAGGATACATGTAGAAAAGTATTAAAAGTTTTTGGATGTCTCAACAAAATGAGAGTAGCTGCTTTTTGTTACCTTGAATGTTAATTTTGGATGCTCATGAACTACCAGACATGATCGAATAGGCGTAACTGAGAAGCAAACAGGCCGGAAGGAGACACACACACACACACACAAAACTGCATACAGGGTCAGTAAAACCATTCCAAGTTTTTGCAGATCACACCGTGCTTCCCAATGTAATGGAAACTACAGGGACCTACAAAATAAGTAGCCAAACTTGCAAGATTATCCATTTATTATTCTGCAATATGCTTGCATGAAATGTCTAATTCTCAATTAAAAAAGAAATGATATATGTTAATACCTGGAAGACCATCTCAGCACTCAAAACTTAACATGAAAACAAACTGCAATCATTCCCAGCACACAAAGCAAAATGATTAATAGGCAAACACAAGAGAATGATATTACTTTAAATGAAGAATGCATTTTAGGACATTTATTTTTATGGCGCACATTTGAAATATATAAAAAGAAAAGAAAAGCCAATATATGATTCTCACTTCCATCAGAAACAGAGGGAGGGGGAAAAAAAAATCACCAGTTTGAGACTGACACTTTGGTGTTGTCTGAATATGCCAACTTGATCTACAATGACACCGTCCCACCTGTGTCTATCCCGGAACCCCTGTACCCCTGAATAGTGGGTCTCAGTGCTTCAATGATGGTCACGGTGTGTCCCCACACAATTTGTACATTTTTGCATGAAAAAAGTGTACACAAATGCAACATCACAGTACGAAGGTTACATCACATATTCCCTGCAAACTATATCATGACTCAAACGGCCCTTTGGAAAACCATCCCGGGTGCAAACGTGATTATTTTACACTAAATTAAGTAAAGCAGTGTGGAGATAACAGTGGCTTCTGACTAGTTCTGCAGTGTGCAAAAAAATGGAACATGTGGAAAATGCCTAACCCTGTTTGTCAATGGCTCAGTCAGAACACTTGACAACAGAAATGTCAAGAAAGCAGCGCAACAGGCCCATGGGTCCAATTTAATCTACGTGCATGTTGGCCGGACAAAGAACCTCGAGCCGGGGTCAGGGACGAAGAATGAACTTCAGAGAGACAAAAAGAAAAAATATAAAAGGTTATATGAGTGAATGTCACTCAGTTTGGCTCTCAGAAATTATTCATATAACTCTTAAAATCATACGATCCTTAATCTACCTAGGAGGAGAATAACAGCAAAGAAGGCAGAGCAGAGGAAACCACTGTTCTGTTTGAAAAAAATTGAAATCTTGGATAAAGCAGCAAACATTAAACTATCCCCATTTCCTCCAAATGTAAAGCCAGAGGCTCCCACAAGACTTCTAGTCGGCAGAAACGCGCCACCTTGGCATGATCTGCTCGATTTGGCAGAATATAGCCTTGCTCCGTCCCTGTAGAGCAAAGGGGAGGAGCGAAGGGAGACACAAAGACTCCCCATTTACGTCAAGCATGTCAAGTCCAAACCTCTTTAGAGGGGCGATCCAAGATAGGAAAGACACTCAAATCTACACAGCAAATATACAGTTTTTTTTAATATTTGTAAAGATAAATATCTTTTAAAAATGATGCAAACACATGCCACTCTTACTCTTTAACTTCCATGCATATGCATTATTTACAAATTGAAAAATACCGATTTTGTCTTTTTTTTTGGTGTTTTTTTGTGTCCTATTCCACTAACATCTGTATGCCCAAAAGTCAACTCCTTACAATCAACCACTCAACATTCAGCAACCCAAACACAGCTCTCGCCAGACATGGTCAGAATTAAAGCCATTTTGAAAACAAAGTCCATTTTCCACACACAAAAAGATTATATAAAATAAAGTCAAACAGAACACGTCCACAAACATAACTGATAAGAAGGGAAAAGATTTCCGATGGTAAGATCTTACAATGCGAGCAAAAGGAAGATGCCTTTTTGTTGGATTTCTCAGTCTTGCGCTTCACGCTGCTAACAATACTGATGAACATGTAATATTTTTATTTTTAATATTATCTAACTTTCTCATTTAAATATAATTTACTCTTATGCTTTTCATGGAACAAAAATCTGGAAAAAAAAATTATGCAATGCAGGGCGGTTTGCCAGGAAGGAGGCAGCAGAGGTCTGTGCTGCTCTCTTGTCATTGCATCAGCGCTCTAGTGGGTGGAGTTTCTCTCAGAGAGTCTGTGGTGTGGAGGTGTAATCTCAATCCTCAATGTACTCCCACAGGTCCTTGTCATAGCCTTCATGAACGTGTTGCAGCAGCACTCTCCGTCTGCTCTCACAGTATCTGCACACAGGAGCATCAAAACGTGTATCGTTATAAAGGAAGAGTGTGGTAGAGCAGGGCAAAACAACAAGGCCAGAGAACGTGATGAACGCGAGAACCTTGAATGAAAAAGGAAAAAGAAACTGCCTTAGATCAGTGGTTTTTAAACTGGGGTCTAGGGAGTTAGAGGGACTGTGAAAAAAAATATTTTAGGGGTGTCAAAGTTATTACATTTATTAGTGCTATCAGATTGATTGTTTTGTTTTTATATGTGTGTGTGCGTGTGTCTGTGTATACATATACACACATACACCAATCATGCATAGCATTATGGCTATGCTGGTCCCCTTTTTGCTGCCAAAACACCCTGACCCGTCGAATCCACTTGACCCCTGAAGGTGTGCTGAGGTATCTGGTGTTTGTTCAGCACATCCCACAGATGCTCCATTGGATTGAGATCTGGGGAATTTGAAGGCCAAGTCAACACCTCAAACTTGTAGTGCTCGCCAAACCATTTCTGAACCATGTTTGCTTTGTGGCAGAGCGCATTATCCTGCTGAGAGAGGTCACAGCCACCAGGGAATACCATTTCCATGAAAGGGTGTACATGGTCTGCAACAGTGCTTAGGTAGGTGGTACGTGTCAAAGTAACATCCACATGGATGGCAGGACCCAAGGTTTCCCAGCAGAACATTGCCAAAAGCATCACACTGCCTCTGCCGGCATGCCTTCTTCCCATAATGCATCCTGGTGCTATAGTGTTCCCCAGGTAAGCAACCCACGCACGCACCCGGCCATCAGCTTGATGTAAAAGAAAATGTGAATCAGACCAGGTCATCTTCCATTGCTCTGTGGTCCAGCTCTGATGGCTTGCTCTTGTCGGTGGACAGAGGTCAGCGTGAGCCCCTTGACTAGTCTGCGTGCACTGTGTATTCTAACACTATTCTATCAGAACCAGCATTAACTTCTTGAGCAATTTGAGCTACAGTAGCTTGTCTGTTCGATCGGACCACACGGGCCAGGTGACCCAGATCACAATTTGGCTCTTGTCAAACCGGATCTAATCCTTACACTTGCCAATCGTTCCTGGTATATTATATTTATATTTATATTTGTACACTTGCCTGTATTTATCTTGTACTTTCTGCTTAATGTCCTGCAGAGAATCTTGGGAGATGTCTCGTTCCAGATATCCAGACAAAACCTCGGTGGCATTCTCCAGATCTGCCTGGTTATTCTGTGTGCAGGCACATAAACCATCAAACATTTCAAATGACAGATTTTCCACGTTTTTACAACACAATCCAATAAATGATATTACAAATGACTATCTCCAGTTTACCTCGAAGATGATAGACTGGTTGTTCTTCTTGAGGTAGAACGCAAAGACGTAGGTGAACATGAGCGTGGAGCGGCACTGGCACAGCACGTCCACGGCCTTCTTCAGGAACTGCACCTCGATCCATGACATGTTGTGCTGCTGCATCTCCTCCATCTTCTGTTTGACCTGGGCGTACAGCTTGTGCTCGAAGCGCAGGCTCTGCATGTGGTTCATGTAGCGGTTGCAGTAGAACAGGTACCTCTGCAGGGCTGCTCTGGAACGCTGCGCAACACATATAAACATGGGATTGGAAAATCTTTAAAGATTTAAGACCAAAATTTGCATGTTCGAACACTAGCACAAATGGACTGACATTATTTACCTCTTGAGCATCCCGGGCAGCCTTGGCATCGTCCTCGTTATAGCGATTACAGTTGTACCTATGGGTGAGAACACATTCCAAGAATTAGTTCTATCAGCCACTTATGTTTTGCACATCAATAAACAAAAGTAAGATTCAACAAAAACAGTTTACGAACATGTGAAACATTAAATTTCAGAATTTCAGTAGTCGTCAGCTGAATGAGTCACTTGAGCTTTTCCTAAGATGTTTGCAAGTGATTTGTAAACATATGACTGCATGGAACAAGGAGGAGGGGAAAGCTAGTCTTTGAGCTCTCGGGTTTAAGAGGGACCTACTGATCCCAGACGTGCATGTGTAAACGTTGCCTTGGGAAAAGGTAGAAAAGTAGCACTACGGTAAATCTGAGAAAGTGTTCAGGGAGTTGTCACTTTCTTATTATTGGGGTGAAAAAAAGAAATTGAAATTTGTACTATTTAGTGTTTATTTTTTGTCTAAATAATGTGACAAGAATTTCATAACATTAAAAAGCAAACATAATGAAAGACCTTTGCAGTGGATCACCAACACAGAACACATTTTTGGGGGGATCCGGTTACTTTCACCAGTGCAGAGTGAAACATGGAAAACATGGAGTGGAGTGTTCACAGAATCCTTTGAATGCTCATATTTGACCTTAAAGCATACAAGTCCAGTTTGGGAACCATTGCGATCCTTGCTGATATGTTCTTCATACTAACAGCTTAAAGGGTATGAAGTACTATTTTGAAGTCTTTGCAATCTTAAACAACTAAACAAATCTTAAAATTCTAAATTTATTACAAAGAAAAGAAAAATATCTGAACCTACCAAGCAGAGCCATGCGGCTCCCAGGGTCCCAGACAAACCCAGCAGAATTCTGCTTTGCAGTTCTGGTTCCGGCAGACCATGTGGTTGCAGCCACCATCTTTCTCTATGGTGACATGGCATTTCGGACATTCCTGCAACACGACAGCAAAACGGCTGTTACTCATCTGGGTCATCAGATGGCACAGAGAAAAATTCACCACAACACAGTGAGAATCCACTGACCTTTGTATTTGCGGCAATCCAGTTTGATGTCTCACTGTCATCATCACATTTTTTAATCCATTTCCTTAACCACTGGGATCAAGACATAAAATAACATCAGTGGACAATACAAGAATCAATTCACTGCAACAACTAAAATGTGAGGTATTCATGACACAGAATATTGCATACAAACATGTACAAGAGCAGGAAGTTATGAGCTTGAAGGGTTAAATGTTCTCTCTCAATGGAAGATGATTGTAATACCCATATGAGAAGCACAAGGGACTAGAAGATTCCTTTGTTTTTGCCAAGACTACCCCCACGATAACAAGACAAGTCTCTGAAGAGCCTCTTAATGCTGAGAGTAGGAGAGGTGGCAGACTGCTAGCTTTCTTTGTTCAGATAGAAATAACGTGCCATACAAAATTAACATTTTCCCTGATTTCTACACTGTAAATGTCAATGCTGTCCTTTCAGAAAGGATGTCTATTAAAGGTAGGGAAGGCAATGTTTTTCATAAACAACTTACTAGAAACGCAAGCTTTTGCTGCTTTCACACCATAACTACCGTAATTAAGAGATCTCTACTCTGATTCACATCCTTAGATCGGTATTTATTCATTTCTCAAACGCCACAAATATTTTTTGCAAACATTGAACGCAAGATTATTGTAAATGTAATTACTGGTATTCTCCACTAGATGTCACAATCTTATTTGCCTTGACGAGGCGTGCCTGTCTTTCTTATTATTTATTCAGTGATTAAATGGCGGCTTCCGGTGCGTTGCCGATGTTTGTAATGAGGTGAAATGCTGTAGTAATGCTGCCTTCACGTGCTATCGGAAGTTTCATACTTCCCACTTCAGAAGTCATGATTACGAGCTTGTTATGTTCAGGTGCTTTGTTGTCGGAAAGAATGGAGGACGTCAGGTTCATACTTTTGTGCGTCTTGGGAAAATGCTATTTTAACACTATAACCATTTCAGCCATTTCCCCAGAAAATCATAGAATCACTGGCAAACATAGCAGCACAACACGAAATCATGTTATAATCACTTTCACAATAAAGGCATAATGTAGACAAGATAAGGCTGCGTAAAGACTTTAATGGGAATAGTTTTCAGGCATACATCCTATTGTATAGCTACTTTTACCACACTATCTAGATAGTCAGCTTGGTCACTATTCTTGAATGATGGTCAACAACATGCAAAATACACAATATGCTTCAAATGATTATTTATTTATGTAAATATGTACTTTAACAACAAGACAAGACAATGAAACTGTTGCGGAAAAAAACGAATAAAACACCTGCCACTGCAGAAATTTGTCTCCCATCCACCATTTTTAACGGTTATGCCACGTCCATCTCGGGAACTTGGGTATCAAAATTATTTCCGAACTTCCCAGTGGCGTTCATGTGCTATTTTTAGCTCAGAAACTCTTTACGATTATTATTTACGATAATTTCGATAGCACGTGAAGGCGGCATAATACTACAAATCTGCCATCTAGCAAATGGAACCATTTGACGAGACATCACCCAGACATTGCAACACCCCCACAGCCGAGCACACAAATGCTAAAAATAGATCACATACACGTGAATGCTTGCCTCGAATTATGATCAGTATATTAAACTTAGGAGTTCACTTAAGCACATATATTAGCACATATATCAGTGCAGGACCAATAATTAAAACCTAATAGTTTACATTATAAAAAGATTTCCTCAAATAAAATAAAAAAATTATTATAAACATCATAAAAACCACAAAACAAATAAAAGTTAGTCCACATAAGTCAGCACATTAAGGTATTGTTATTTGTCACCATGGCAAATACTTGTGTCCAGATATGAACACACTTCTCGTATATGAAAAGTAACTGCACACAACCAGTGTTGCCAACTATTTTCCAAGGAAAGTAGCTAAAGTCTGCACAAAATGTAGCCGGTGACGACAGGGAGAAAGCAAGACCTCACACTCGCAGGACAGTACTGTGTGGTGACATTTGTAAAGTAGCTGACGTTTGTCCAAAAAGTCGCTAGATTTGTCGCTAGTTGCTTTTTTGAAAAAAAGTCGCTAAATTTAACGACAAGGTCGCTAAGTTGGCAACACTGCACACAACGGGGGGCAAAATGCAAGAAAAGCTTGTTGTGAACTAAAAATTGCTGGAAATCATCCAATATCCTTTCTGTTTTAGAATAAATATATCAAAATATCCATAAAAACTAACTTTTATACAATTGAATACATTTTAACAACAAAACATAAAATATATATATTTTAAATTAAGTTGCATTTTAAGCTAGTCGTGCATTAAAAATGTAACAATTGTATGCATTTGAAATACAGAGATGGGTTCTGTTTTAATGAAACCAAGTGTATAATAATGTAATATACAGGTTTGTGGCTCTTAATTTCTCTCTATTACCCACTTGTAAACGTATGTTCACTGTTCTTTTTTTATAAATATAGTATTTTTAATTAAATGTATGTTCATTGAGTTGAATCGAATCAAATCAAATTGATTTGAGAGCTTGTGAAATGAAATTGGATCGAACTGGAACATCTGAATCGATACCCAGCATTATCATTTACGTTAATTAACATTGTAATGTTATGCATTTTGTGGCATGAGGTCATTGAACGCTGTCTCGTGACGTTTTGCAGACTCCACTCTGATCATGTTTTGGAGGAATTGTGGCTTTGGAGAGCACTCTGAAAGGAAGGGGTGGGTTCTTAGGATTTCAAAGCTAGCTTGCTATTGCTAGCCTCTCCGAAATTGCCTACCCCACCTTCAATGGCAATGCAATTGTGCATTCTACTTATAAAACAATTTTCAGACAGAGTGGGTGTTTTGCACATACAGGCTTTTGGTATTCACATGTAAAAATAAATAAACAATATTTATAGCAATGTACAATCCAGGTTTTTCAGCCAGAAAAAGTAAATGTACTAAACTATGAAAAGAAGCCATTGTCGAATATAAAAAAGCTTGACTCTACATAAAACCATGACTCGATATATTTATATATAAACACTGATAGCATTGCTGTGCAATTCTAGTTGATCTTAAGGTTTAAAAAAAATACAATGTAGCCTCAACATACCTTACACTTCACTGGATCGTGCCAATTTTCTCCACAGTTGAAGCTGCAAATGAATTGAGAGCACATGAGCACTCTCTCATCTAGCACAAACATAAACATAAAAACACAATCTCTTTTAGAAGTGCGTGCGTGTGTGTGTATATATACCACATTTTCCTCTAATGTCTCTAATGAGTCTTTGCTTTGATGGCTGGATAAGATTACCAGTGCCATCTAGGGAACATGTCTCCTGAGTTCTAGTGTCACTGGCTTGATCAGGTCTTCCCTGAGCTGTTGGAAGCCCTAAACCTGATCTGAGGTCAAGTACCAAAAGTATTTGATCTCATTAGCACTTCAGTCAGTGTCTTACCAAAACTGCCGACCACACTTGCACCGAACAGGTTTGGCGTCTGGGTACTGTACTTTGACAACGTGATGACAGTCAGGTGCTGGACACCATTTTAACAGTCTGTTACACTACAGAGAAAGAGACCAAAATAAACAGAATTTACAAATCACAAGTGAAGCAACTTCCATATATGATTTGAGAAATGTCTGGTTTCAATAAAAGCAAGGAAACTTGACCTTTAGTACAAATAGTACACAGTCAATATCACAAGTTTGCTTACATTCAATGGCCAATAATAATTTCTTCAATGTATTTCACATCTTATTTTAAATTAGCCAACATCTTAAAGCTTTTATTTAGGTTTTTTAAAAATTCCACATTACACTATAAATAGAATTGAATGAAATCCCACCTCTACAAAACTATTGGTTATTAAATGCTGGTACTTCAACTTCACTTTCGAATCTGTAATCAGTCGCCTGTTAAAAGAATTGAGATGTATTTAGTTCATACAAAAAAAGACATGCATGCTTCTACATGATATACTTATTATCCACCAAGGGCCACAAGGTGCATATAAAAAGGATCAGACCATTTACCTGCATCACAAAGGCAGCAGGGAGATCATATGTAGGTTAAGACAGCTGTGGGAATCCAAATTAATCTAACCGAATTGACAGGAGGTGCCGTGTTGTGACTCACACCTCCAGCAAAACAGTGTGTCCTACTTCTGACTAGGAATAAACTCTCATATATAAATCAGCTCATCTAGGATAGCCA
This sequence comes from Pseudorasbora parva, assembly GCF_024679245.1. NCBI lineage: Eukaryota > Metazoa > Chordata > Actinopteri > Cypriniformes > Gobionidae > Pseudorasbora > Pseudorasbora parva. Next base: position 34,693,499 of record NC_090187.1, on the reverse strand, counting down.
TAATATACTTTAGAACATACAATTAAGAATGAATCCAATGAGGCCTTTATAAATCATGAGCAATGGGGATGTAAGACAAAGGGAGAGGACGTTGTCTATCCTTTGAAAATATTTGTATATTGAGATTAACATATTACTTTTATTTAATGCCTACATAAAGATGATGTTACCAGAGAGAGAAAGGGAAGAGAGAAAAAATACTGCTTTATTTCTCAAACACTTACATGACTGTGTTGTCATCCACCAGAATATCACAGCTATGAGCAGGACAAGAAATGGTCTAGAAAAGAAACAAACAAGCTTGTGTTACAATAGGTCAAAGAAACAGAAAAAAATGTCAGTTGACACAGAAAAAAAAGCTGCTACAGCCATTGTGAATAGCCAAGTAGCTAAAAACAAAACCACTGCAGTATTTACATCAGCCTGTCAAAGTGATGGGCTGCTTTCTCGTGTGTATTTGTGTAAGCGCGAGTGCTCTCTAAAGTCTGCACCTAATGGGAATTTGGCTGCATGCATGAACTGTCTAATGCAGTTCATGGTCAAAATGTCATAAATAAAGTCGGTTATATTCATGAGACACAAACGGTCAAGACAAAAAAACAGTGTGTCAAAACCTTTGATTTGTGCATTAGACAATGTTATATGTTTATAATATTAAGGAAGCAACATTCACATATGGAATATTAATTTTGACTTAATTAAGAAGTACTTGAAGGCTACACTACCATTCAAAAGTCTGGGATCGGTAAGATTTTTCTTTTTAAAGAAATACATTTTTATTCAGCAAGGATTCATTAAATTGATCAAAAGTGCCGGTAAAGACATGTATAATGTTACAAAAAAGAAAATCAAACAAATTCTGTTCTTTTAAAGTTTCTATTCATCAAAGAATCCTGCAAAGAAAAAAAAGTGTGGCTTTTAAAGATATTAAGCAACACAACTGTTTTCAACATTGATATTAATAATAAATGTTTTATGAGCAACAAATCAGGATATTGGAGTGATTTCCGAAATATTATGAAATATATATTTATATACCATTTGAATATAAAACATAAAACATTTAATTAAAATGGAAATTATATTTCACAAAATTACAGTTTTAACTGTATTTTGATCAAATAAATGCATCCTCGATGCAGAAACAAAATACAACAAATCTTACCAACATGAGACTTGTATATATACACAACTGTAATGTATATTATTCATCATCTTCAACTTTTTATGGTTAATTTGCTTTTGCTGCTCCTAAACTTTGAAACACTTTACCTGTAGACCTGGCCATGTTCAAGTCCAGGTTAAAAACGCATTTATTTAGACTGGCCTTTAACACACTGTAGCCCTGTGTTGCTTTGAATTTTTTTGTATTTTGTGTAACTGTCCCTTTGGTTATTGCTTAATGTATTAATATATTATTTATTGAAGATGTTCTTCTGTTTTAAATGTAAAGCACCTTGGTCCTCCTTTTGGTTGTTGGAAGGTGCTATACAAATAAAGTTAAATTGATTGATTGATTGATTGATTATAAATAAAGGTGCTCCTATTAGTTTTGCTGTGGCATTAAGATTCATGAAACTTCACTAGTATTGGTATGAACTACTGACATTTTGGTATCATAACAACCCAATCTAAAGGCAATGTGTACTAAGAGCTGGAATATGTACCTGTCCCATTCCTTCCTCTATGATTTTGGTGGTTAAGTAATCGCCCCAGCACTGCATGCAGAACTTGTGCCCACATTCCAGACCGGTGAAGTACTGCAAAAGAACAGCCGACACCAAATCCACATTTAAAATCCAAAGTTACAAATAACGACAAGTTCTGAGAACAGTGCAATTTTTTAATACAATTTCATTAGGGCTGGGTTAAAAATATAGATTTATCGACATTCTATGTGGTTTTCAGTTGATGAAACAACAAAACATTGTAGCATGCCTCCCATCCAATACATAACAATAAGCATGGTTACTTTTGAAATGAAACAGTCTCAGCTTTTGAATTCTATCAATTTTATTACAAAATTCAAACAATAAATGCCATTTTGGAGCTATTAATGAGGTGTGACAGATTGCATCAGTTCAAATTGCACATGAACTCATGAGTCACAAACATCAGAAGGTATGCTAAAAGATATAGAATGACTTACTGAAATGTATATCATGTCTGATGTAGTCACTCAAACCGTGTTTCAACAGCAGAGACATCAATAACACAGCTGGTATACAATGTCAAGTTACATTACATTTACCTCTGAAAAACCATTCAGTGACCATAAACTCATTAGTCACCTAGAAAAAGGAACTCTAGAGAAGAGCATTTTGATAAATATATGCACTATATTTCATATTCATTGCATTTTTACTTAACCTGTTTGTCAATATATAAAGTAGTCATGTTTTTATGACAGCCACCATTTAAATTATATAAAAAAATGAATAGAAACATAATTATGTCATGAAAAAATATTATAAAAACTTCCCTTTGTAAATAAACTATGTTGCCTATACAAATCAATTATAGCCACATTATGTAATTTTTGCAGCTGGAGGTAACTTATACAAAACAAAGGCATAGCTTGATGACGCCTTGATTTCGCTGAGCTTTTATTATGCACAAGACGACTGTTTCTGCTTCTCCCAGTCATGCATATGTGGGGTAACGCAGTGCTGTTTTAACATATTAGAAACATTTGTGTGTGGTGAGAATTATGTTAAAATGCTACTCTGTGTGTTCGCTCAGCGACTACTAGGAGAAACTTGTTGCACACTGCAGTGCGCAAGATCGATATTAGTCATGGTAAAACATGGTACTCACAGTAAATCAAGAAAACTAGATTTAAACAATAAGACTAACTGTGTTGAGCTATATAACAATGATTAGATTTCTGTTGATGAATGCATCCAAACAGTTTGTAGAGCCCTGCATTTCTGCCCTAGCCAGACGGGCCCTGACTTTTTCTTATGCTCCTAGGGCCGGGCTTCGGGCCTTTTTTAGGCTTCTCCTTCGTTTTATATTTAAGACATTCATTAATTTAAAGAAACTATGAGATGTGCTGCGCTGGTGGAAACAACATGAGACCATGATACTGAGACTGTCAAGACTATCATGTTTAGAGTCTGCGGCCACGGCAGCAGTATCAGCGAGCATTCCTTCAGGTCGCCAATGTCACGTGATTTCAGCAGTTCGGATCGCGTCAAACTGCTGAAATCACGTGACATTGGCGACCCGAATCACACCGTTTGAATCTTTTTGAAGGAACAAGGAAGAGAAGACAATGCTGAATAAAGTCATAGTTTTTTATATTTTTGGACCAAAATGTATTTTCGATGCTTCAAGAGTTCAAGTATTGCATCCTTCATATCTCCGAAAAATCTTTAGTTTTATTATATTTATAAAAGAAAGATAGGCTGTACCGAGTCTTTCCGGAAAAAAACGAGCGCCTAGAGGCGTATCGTGTGGGCGGAGCTAAAGAATGACGAACGCGCAGCTACTGCACGAGAGATTGCTGAAAGCTGTCATCCTCAAGCGTGGAAAAGAAAACGTTACTCTAATAAACTATGGCTAGCAATCAGATTCTACTAATACAGATATGATCCAGAATCAGATCCGGAGGATGAAATAAATTGAACAGGAGAAACAGCAGCAGCAGGACGTCCGTCTCTGTGGTATGTACTGTATTTAGTGGCCTGTCAACATTTGTGTGCGTTTACTCGCAGTTTATGAGGACATGATTTGGTTTATGGACTATTGTATGCGACTAAACCTTAGCAGTAGCAAGCAAAAACGGTTTTGCCTGTCAGATAGTGTATAAAAAACAATGGAGTAACGTTAGCGCATTTGAATAAGGAAGCTTTGTGAGAATGTCCCCTAGCCTAGCTTTATGTTTGGGTGGTTTTACAATAAACAAACTGACAAATTAGTCAGCTAAACAAATGTATTTAAACACACACCATACACCAAACATTTACTGATGTTTACTCACACGACGATAGCCAACAGCATAGACATTTGAAGCAGTTTTACTCAACGCCTGCTTCCAAAGCAGGCCGAACTTTTATCGCTGGGGCCGCTCCGTCAAAAACACACTTCTTGTTGATTTGTTGAAGTCCTGTGACAGCAGTGACCGGTGGAGATCCACTATTGCGACACGACCAAAGCGTGTTGTGATGCTTCTCGTCATTTCTGCGTTCAAATCGGTTCAAATGCAGCGCCGCCTTCCCGGAATGCTGTGCGGGCGCATTAAAGTCGTTTGATGTCACCCATAGGAATAAAGTGGAGTGCGGCGCGCCATAAGTGTTGCACGGACGAGTGAATCTGCACCTTGAGAGCAGTGTTTATGGGCGTGCATTTGCTCTTTCGCCTCAGTCACATGCGCACGCACCCTACCGGGAGAAGAGCCCGTACGACCCATACAAGGACCTTCTGCTCTGTTGACGTCAAGTGGACCCATACCCGAAAAAAACTCTCCGAAACTTGTGAGAAACCGGAAGGAGTATTTTTGACACAGAAATACTCCATCAAACGTCCAACTTAGTGTTTGAAACTTTGTGTATATTTAGGATAGGAATCCAAATCTTTAACAGTGTAAAAAGCTCAGTATGCATGAAACAGCATTTTACCCCCCTTTAACTTAATAAAGAAACTAAACAAAATATAACTACTTTGACAATTAAAATGAAACTGAACTATTTGGGGAGGATAAAAAATAAAAACATGGGCTCCAGTCGGACTTGGGCCGAGAATTTTGATAAGCTGTCGGACACGGGCAGGCTTCAGCGTCTTGGGCCAGGGCTGGGCAAGGACCTAGATTTGAGGCCCGTGCAGGGCTCTATTCCCTTGTGTAATTAAACACACAATATATTAAAGGGATACTCCACCGCTTTTATGATGTCATTTATAGGTGACACACAGATACAGTCCGTGTCCTGGTTAAAATTGCTTATTTCTCTGGATTTAAACATTCTTGGAAACATTTGGGAAGTATATCACAAGTCAACAAAATATATAACATTGTTCTAAAGGTTTTTTTAAAGGATATTTTATTTTTAAAAATCTTACGTACTGTGCCTTTAATTTTAACCTTTAATATTATATTAATGAACCAAATGGGGTTCCCTGCATAGTTTACAAGTTGAGAGATTTATTTTTTCTCTTGAGAAAATTTGCCATACTGTACGATACAAACATATTAAATCGGAATTGGTACTAAATATAAATGGGAGCTTGTGAATCAAATCGAAATTTGTCAATACCTACCCAGCCCTAAATATCATGACATGAATAGCCTAAGAACTGAATGTCATTCTTTATTTTAGGGTGGATCTTGCAACAGAGACTCAATAAGGAACTATAATATACAAGAATACAAATGACAAACACTGCAATACATTAAAGCTAAAAAAACAACAATTAAACAAATCTAACGGCTAGCTATCCAGTGTTGTGTGCACATGAAATACAATGAGCCTTGTTCTCTTCAACAGATCAATACAACAAACAACACTGTTGTTTTGGCTCAGATAAGGATCTTACGGAGCAGTTCTGACTGAACAGGTGACAGAAGAGTCAGCCATAGTGATTATCTACTACTCCTACAAAGTATCCCGTTGTCATGCATTTTATAGTCTCAGGCCCCCTGGTAGTAAATGCCTGGTTCTCTCTCTTGGGACAACAGACAACACAGGCAAGAACAAATCAGCTTAATATTTGTGGTAGGACTGACGCAAGCAGAGTATTGCTTACAACAACATCACAAGTAGTTTAACAGCACTGTGCAGACGGCACTAATGGTATTTAGGGAACATCTCATGGGAGCAGAGTGGTGGCCAGCTTTATGAAGCAACACATAAACATTGAAATCTCAATTTGACTTTGGGTCAAATTAATCATCCCAATAAACTGCTAAACTGCAGAGACCCGCAATCTGATTAAGCTCTTAGTTAAACAGAACTCTCAATATAAAACTGATGATAGTTACATTTCCTAAAGAAGCTAGCTGTATCATGTGACCCCCAACTAATTCTTTACTTCGAGCAGAAAAGCAGTGAGAAGGGAAATGTCAGTGGTTGCTATTCCAGTTAAATAGTCACAATTCAAAGCAATAAACATAACAGTTTCCAAAACCCTACTGTTTAATCCAGAGTTCCTTTCAGACAGCCACTGTCTCTCATGACAAAGCTGATCAAAACAATACATGCATTGCATACATGACACACTTAATCTATCCTTTCTCTGACACACAAGATTTCTCAAGGTTCCCTGTAAATACAAAGACTAGTCCATTCCTCTCCTCGGCTGCTTGCTTTGTATACAATTTGAGTAATCCAGTGAAGAGATTACAGGCAAAAAGAGCTCATTAGAAATCCTTCCTGATGGCTGAGACACTGTAGTGTGTAGCACAGAGTGGCAAACACAAGATGTGTCAAAATAATACTGCATACCACCTTCACACACCCCACAATGCATCCCATCCATGTGGTAAAAACAATCTGTTCACACTGCTAAGCGATTCAACAGATCTACTGAAATAAACAGCCACAGATGGAATCTGCAGACGTTGCATTTTATGCAATGATTTTGGGAGGAAATCTATGGATATAAATCTATTCTTTAGAATGGATTTAAATACAGTAAATACACAACTGTGCAAAAGTTTGAGGTCCAATTTGTTTTTAAATGAAAGTAATTAATACTTTTATTTTAACAAAGACAGTAAACAAAATCTATTTTAAATAAATGCTGTTCTTTTGGACTTTCTATTAAGTTCAAGAGTACCAAATATAAAGAAGCACATTTTTCAACTAATATTAACGAGGATAATGATATCAGTTAAAATTTTATAAGATAAATATATTTTTATTATATTAATTATCATATAATTATCAATAAGAAATGTTTCTAAAGTACCAAATCAGCATATTAGAATGATTTCTGAAGGATCATGTGACACCGAAGACTTGAGTTACGGCTGATGAAAAATCAGCTTTGCCATCAAATTAATAAATTACATTTTAAAATGTATTAAAACAAAGTTTTACATTTTACAAATGTTTTTTAAAAAATTCTGATTTATTTTTAATCAAATAAATGCAGTCTTGATGAGTTTAAGAGACTTCCAAAAAATTCTTTACAGTAGTACATGTTAAATAGAGCTGAGAGTAACACACTTTTTTGACTTAAAGTATAATCAAATTAGCCAAACTGTCCATCAAAAAACATTCCAGGGATAGAGGATGTGCACAACTATGTGAACGATGGCCGATCTATTTGCAGGCACAGATTCTGTGCAAGTCTGCTAATAACTATCAGCACAGCAGCAATGAAAATAGATTAATCAGAGGCAAAGAAAAGGGAACTACGCTGGGCTCACTAACCGAGTTAGGATAGTTGAGATAGCAGATCTGACATGGCATGTCCTGTGCCGACGATCTTGTGTTCATGAGGCGTGTCCGAGACTTCTTACTGGGGTTTATAACATGACACTCTGAAAACAGCTTGTCCAGGTTACCATCAAAGTACCTGCAAAGAGATAAACGTTAGATTTGTTCAGTATTGAATAGAAACAGGTGTTAGCTGACTAATAATCTGGTGGGATAGAATTGAGAGTAGACCATAGAGAACAATTACCTTTCCATCAGCTTTTCTTTGTCCCAGTTGAAATGACTAAGTAATATTCTAGTGATTGTAGCAGGATTCTGTAATGAGACAAAAGCATAAATCATTTTACATACAGCAAGTATGTGTAGACAGATATAGTTATACTATAGTTTATATAAAGTATACAGTTAGTTAAACTTTATTCTTACAGATCAGTTATAATTTTGATGCAAGTCAAAAAATTTAATAAACTACACATTGATTTAATACATTTTAAATCATTAAATCATTGCTAAATTAATCATTTTTCAGGAAAACAACTAATATTGACTATTGACATAGTTATTACTTATAATACTAATTATAACCCAAATAACCGCTAGTAATTTGAATATCCTCTATCTATTATAATGTGTACTATATGTGTATATTGTCTAATATATGTATATATACGCATATAATATTTTAAATATAAATATAAATTTAAAATTTAAATCCCCCACACCATTACACCACCACCACCAGCCTGCACAGTGGTAACAAGGCATGATGGATCCATGTTCGCATTCTGTTTACACCAAATTCTGACTCTACCATTTGAATGTCTCAAAAGAAATTGAGACTCATCTGACCAGGCAACATTTTTCCAGTCTTCAACTGTCCAATTTTGGTGAGCTAGAACACATTGTAGCCTCTTTTTCCTATTTGTAGTGGAGATGAGTGGTGCCCGGTGGAGACTTCTGCTGTTGTAGCCCATCCGCCTTAAGGTAGTGCTTGCTGTAGCTTCACAAATGCTTTACCGCATATCTTGGTAGTAACGAGTGGTTATTTCAGTCAAAGTTGCTCTTCTATCAGCTTTAATCATTCAGCCCATTCTCCTCTGACCTCTGACATCAGCAAGGCATTTTAGCCCACAGGACTGCCTCATACTGGATGTTTTTCCCTTTTCACATCATTCTTTGTAAACCCTAGAAATGGTTGTGCATGAAAATCCCAGTAACTGAGCAGATTGTGAAATACTCAAACTGGCCCATCTGGCACCAACAACCATGCAACGCTCAAAATTGCTTAACTGACCTTTCTTTCTCATTCTGACATTCAGTTTGGAGTTCAGAAGATTGTCTTGACTAGGACCACACCCCTAAATGCATTGAAACAACGGCCATGTGATTGGTTGATTAGATAATTGCATTGATAAGAAACTGAACAGGTGTTCCTAATAATCCTTATATATATGCTTTTTACAAGTCCAAATGGTTTCAAAGCAGCTTCAGTGTTAACAGGAAAATAATGCAACAGTTTGATTCGGCTGTACAGCCGCTCTGGAGAAAGCGGTGGTTATCCAGCTAATTTCAATTATCATGTAGTGCCAATGCGGGCACATATCAGTAACTCTGTAATATAGTTGAAATTTAAGTGTCCCCAACTGAGCAAGCCAAAAGTCAAAGGCAACAGTGGCAAGGAAATAAAACTCCTTCAGGGCCAGAATGGAGAACAAAACTTTGGGAGAACCTTTGCTGTTATATATGTGTACTTAATTACTAATGTCAATCACAGGGCTGAATGCCTACAAAACGCTACAACAAATACTAACCCCTAAACCTACCATTGACCCTAAACTTAACCTGGTTTGGGGGAAAAAACTATATGTATTGGATTTAATCTATTAAGTCATAACGACACAAACTGCGAGGCCATCTTGGAGTTTGTGGCATGAAGGACAATGCTTCAAAGAGCAGCAATGATATGATTTTTAAGACAATAGAGTTCAATACAATACACAAAAAAGTTGATCAAAGTGTATACTGACAGTTCAGAGGGATACGAGGAGACAAAAGCTTAATCTTCAGAATTTCGCAACCACCCCAATTTGACGTTCCTGAACTAAACCAGAATTTTCATTGGATTCAGTTGAGTAGGCTAGCACTGTACTGGGACAAATAAACAGAATAGACTATAATGAGCCACAGCATCAACCACTTCAACCTATCACAATAACAGCATAAAAAGGCGTTTGCTGACTGCATAGGAGGAGCAAATCTGATAAATTAGCGCAAAATCTGTAAATTAACCAGCAAACAAAACAATCAAAACTGCGGTTAGCAGAGTAAAATGTCGAGCTTCACGAGACTCCAAACAGCCTGTGGCTATGATTCTGCAGAAGAAAGAAAACATCAACCATGACTCAAATTCACTTTGATGATCTATTTTTGTGCTGTTTAATCAAACATAACCAGCCATGATGAAGCATCGGCTCCGCCATGTTGTTGTCGGGAGCAACTAAGACTAGGTAACTCACACGCTAACGCCACCTAACCCATATCCCAGCTAAACAGATAATAAAGAGGACACGTCCTTCTTCGGAATATCAATAACCAGCCCTGAATACATATGACACATAAGAAGAAATCGCAATACAGTTTTTGATGTACTTAAACTGGGGCTATTTGCTCGTGGTTAGCTTCCTAAGCTAGTGAGACCAGGAACAAGGGGGGTCTAATAAAATGGAGAGATTTACAACATTATTATTTCCTTGATGTGACTTGGTTTATCATATGCTCAGATGCAAACCTTCTGGCAATACAAATGTTCTTTTGTTTAAACGAAGTACATTAAAGGGAGACATGTCAGCAGGATTTTATATGCAGGTGAATTAGAAGCTAGTTAAGCATCTTATGTCATTACTGGATATGTTAAGGACAGGGAAATGACTGGATTGACGCAAACCTGCTCCCTCATAACGATTATTATGAGCATATATCTATCCTGTTGACGTAACGACACTGTCTTTTCATTCACTTTGGTTTTAAGGACAACTGGTGGCTTTTCATGTCTGTTGTGTTGTCAACGGGGGGCAAAGTTTGCCAGAATGATGTAAAAATCTCCCCTTTTGTTATGACGGGTATTCCAGGACAATTTGAGCCCAGGGGGTGCCCTGAAAACACTTACCTGGATGACCTCGTTGACCTCCCTGATACACTCCACCATATGCTGCAGGATCTGCTCGGCGGTAAGAACTTCAAAGCGGTAGTCTTCCTCATCCTGCCCGGGCCCGAGGCCGCTGCCTCCCGTCTCCCCGCAGTCGTCTCGCTCTCCCCCGGCCACAACGGGATCAACCAACTCCACCTCGCCGAGCTCCAGGGTGTCGTCCGCGGTCTCATCTTCGCCGCTGTCTTCGCTGCATTCCTCTTCCTCGTCGTCGAATTCATAATTGTAACCCTCGTCTGAGTCCATGACTGGGTTGCGGGTTTAACGTAGCGACACGCCAAGTGGGATAAGTTCGATGTGTGTTATTTGGCAGATAAAGCAAACCAAAACGAGAGTACTTATTTAGCTTGCTAGCATTCCAGTTTTTCCAGCAGCAGAGAAAACAACAACAGAGGAGCGACGCTGGCTGCTGGGCCAACAAAGAGACGCAGCGTCACGGGCCGACGCTGAGTGACGTCATGTACGTGACACAAAACAAGGAAAGTCGTTAGGCAGCTGCATTAAAATGTGTATTTGCGATCATACACTGGTTTAAACTACACCAACAAATAAAACTTATTTTGAAGAACAAAATAAGTATCTTTATATATTTTGTCTTACACTGGATATGTCACACATTCACAGTGTGACCATTGTTTCTATTTTATTTTAAATATGACATTTTGTATTGAAAATAAAGATATAGTACAGCCTATAATTATATTCAGTACACAACATGTACATACGAAATGTACCAAATGTCGTACATTTTATAAATTTGGTTGTTGTAGTATTGTATTAATAAAAATAAAAAATAATCTATTGTACATTTTTACATATTTTAAAATAATATTTATATTTATTTATTATAGTATATAAATAATATGCATTGAAAAGTTATGAATGTATTTTTTTTCCACAGTGTGTCGAAATAAGACAAAATGGCTATATCTAATAATTTCGATTATATTTCATGATAGCACAGATAAATAAACATGACTTCATACCTCTCCGCTATAAAGCAGGTCATTATTAAAATTATGACAGATTTGACCTAGTTTCTGAGTGGTGCCTCTTGGTGTGATCCGGTATGATCTTATCAAATTCGTTCAACTTGAAACACTTATCGCCTAACTTACTAAAAGATAATTAACCAGAAAAGGCTGAATTAACCGCAACATCTAAAAGCCTCTGTCATGGTCCGGTAATAGCAGCATCTTTTTTTGTTTTAGGTCAAAGTGGCGGAACTAAATGAAAAGAAAGTTGTTTCTACCGGACACATTTCGAGCAAGTACGCGTTCTCCCGTTGCCGTGGCAGCAGCGACTTCAGGAAGAACGTTCGGGCGATTTATGATGGATTCTCATGAGACAGGTAATTCATTGTTTTAAAATATCCATAAACGTGCCAGTTAAAAAATAGTCGACTGTAGCTCCTATGTCACGAAACCAACCGTTTGACTGGACTACTGTCCTTGCTTCTTTAAAGCTTCAGTGCGTCAGCCATGCACCTGCTGCACTACTACCAGCTAGCTTACTGAAATCTGGCAGAATAATTTCATGATTACGATCATATCTGTCGCGGATATTTAAAATTATTTCTGTACATTTTGTAACGTTATTTACACCTTCTTCTTTTTTATCTCTACCCAAAAGATCTGCTGAGTGGCGACGAGAACATAGTGGAAATGCAGAATTTGGAAGAGGAGGACTTTGCTGTTTCAAAGTGAGTTATAAAGATATAAAAATGCATGAAACTTTATGAAATTTTCACTTTTATCCATAATATTTTGTCTCTCCAGGTCATCAGATGCTGATGCAGAATTTGACATGGTAATTGGGAACATCGAGGATATTATAATGGGTATTCATCTATCTATTATTATTTTAAATCACTTAACTCACTTATGGCCACAACTGTAAATTATGAATATAATCTAGTAGAATTTGTCTTTAACAAGGGTGAATCTACAAAATCTGTCAATGTTTGTGCAAACAATTTACTTAAAGGGATAGTTCACCCAAAAAAGAAAATTACTCCTTTATTTACTCTCCTTCAAGCCATCTTAGATTAACAATCTCAATCAGAGTTATATATATAAAAAAAATGTCCTGGCTCTTTCAAGCTTTATAATGGCAGTGAATGATAGTTTCTGTTTTGAAGTCCATATAAATGCATCTGTCCATCATAAAAGTGCTATTTTTCTTATCCAAATACATCGCTTTGCTTCAGAAGGTCTTTATTAACCTCCTGGAGCCGTGTGGAGCAGTTTTATGATGGATAGATGTTCAAAACAGAAACAGCCATTCATTGCCATTCGAATGCTTGAAAGCATATATATATATTTAAAATATAACTCTGATTGTATTCATCTGAAAAAAGAATGTCATATACACCTAGGATGACATGAGGGTGAGTAAATCATGGGCTAGTTTTCAACACATTTTTAGGTGAACTATTCCTTTAATTAGTTTTAATTTGTTTGTAAAAATGTAATTTTTTTATTTCTTTTTCTTATGGTTTTAGGTGAAATTATGGTTAGGGTGAAATAGTTATTTCTAACACGTCATTTTCTCCACAGAGGATGAATTCCAATATCTTCAGCAGTCTTTCATGGAGAAATATTACCTTGAGTTTGATGACTCTGAGGAGAATAAACTCAGCTATACACCTATATTTAACGAATATGTATGTGATACTTTGAGCTTTTTTGAATCATTTATGATTAAATCATTTATGACCCTTGTTGAGATGGAAATATTTAACTGTCATTTATGATTCTTTTGCAATTTCAGATTGAAATCCTAGAAAAGCATCTGGAGCAACAGTTGGTAGAGCGTATTCCTGGATTCAACATGGATTCCTTCACCCATTTACTTAAGTATGCCAAATTCATCAGCTTTTCTAAACTTGAGTATAGTGGCTGTGACAGTGACTGTCAATACAAGGTATCTCAAAATAGACAATACAGACAATAGCAACCAAGTCTCAGTCAGTCTTAGGCGTTTTCAGTCTTAGGTGCCATGGGCCCCTAAATATGATCATGTAATGTGAGGGATCCTTTGTATAAAGACTTACAGTATACATATATATTTATAGAATTTTTTTTCTCTAAACTAGTACTCCCTTGGGGCCTGGTGTGGGACAAAATATTGATTGGGCAATATATCGATTTCCTTCTATATGCGATATGAGAATTGATACACTGGCGCCGATATTTTAACTAATAGAATAAGGTGCTCTAAATAGATTTCATTGCTCTATCAGCATCGCTACTTCATGGCCCCTCAAAGTGGCACTCAACACATGAATGAGGGAAACGTGAACATTAGTTAACCGGCCTGAAGAAAAACTTTTTTCAATGGGATGGCGGACAGCAGAGTGAGTAAAATTATAGATGCCCAAGCCAGTTTATGCTTTGTCTGGCTATTACAAGACTAAGCTCAATTTAAAATTGAACATTGGTCTGGGGAGTATGCTCTGTATTTTCTACTACACAAGAGACATGATAAACAAGCATTATTTGAATGACTGTACGCAATTGAATAGTCCTTCAACACATCAGACCACAAGAGGCGTGATCAACAGGCAATGACCCATCATCGTGTTAAACCCGCCAATAGCACACCAGGTAGATAAGCCAGTCTGTCATTGGTTCCTGCAAAAGTATAACAGAAGCAGTAGAAATGAATGTACAGGTTTCCAGACTGAGCTGCAGGGCGAAATTAAATCGCCACCAGATCAGGCTGGGTTTACCCAGACTATTTTAAGCCCAAAGTTTGGGGAAATGTAATCGTTTCACAGGTATTTTGTTTTCATAGTTTGAAATATATCGTGATCATTATAGGACCGTCTAGTAATATATTGATTATCGCAGAATTGCTGTATCATGAGCCATGTATCGTATCGTGAGGAACCCTGTGATTCTCACCCCATTGCGATTCCCTGGAACCCGGTTTAAAAAGTCTTCTTACTGTAATACACATATTTTACCACTAGATGGAGGTATTTACATATGTTGACATTTGCATAGAAAATTATTCCATAATGATGACCTTTACTTTTTCCCCCCCAATTAGACAGCACAAAGATGAAGTCTCAGGTGACATACTTGACATGCTGCTCACTTTCACGGACTTTATGGCTTTCAAAGAGATGTTCATTGATTATAGAACAGTAAGTAAAAATCTGTTTATTTCTTTAACCTTAGGATATGATTTATAATGTAAAATAATGTGAATTCAGATTCTTCTAGTTTAGAGAAAAGCTGTTTTGCCTAGTTCAAATGTAATTCTTGGCTATAATAAAATGATCTGAAAAGTAATGACCTACTACAATGAAACATTGGCTACTACCATGAACAAAAGCCATAAATGTGCTAGTAGGCTGTGGCAGAAACTCGTTTTTTCAATCTTCTTTTTTATAGGAAAAGGAGGGTAGAGGATTGGACCTTAGTACCGGACTGGTGGTGAAGTCATTAAATTCTGCTTCAGCTTCACCTCTGACCTCCAGCACAGCCTCAGAATTGAGCTGAATCAAGGAAAATGGGGATTTCATGTAAATGAACTTGAGCGACACAGAGATGACTCCCATTTAAAAAGATGAATATTCATTGAAAATTCCTTTCTGACACTTCCCAAAACAATCATTGTTTATACTAAACTGACAGAAGGGAATCTTTGTTTAGTTTAGGTTAATGTTTAAACGTAAAATTCAGGTTAACAGTCAGCTCATTCTGTATGACTCTTCTAACAGTATTCTCATGATCTGTTATTTAATCCAGACTCAGTCTGGATCAGTTCTTCATATCTTGTTTTGGCCTACAGTGCAGCAGACCTCTATTGCTGTTTCTGACAAGTTGATGTAGAAAGTTGTAATGAGCCTCACCATCTCAAAGCTGCCACTTTATTGCATATTTTCATGCAAGAGCCCTTCCATTTTATATCATTAGATACCAAAATAATTTCACTTGACAATCAAAAAGGGCTTTTTATTAAAAAAGTATTATACAATGTGCCTGATATGACAACAGTTCTGGAAGACCCTTTTTAACAATTCACAAGCCCAGGTAAAATATTACATCATTAAAAAAATATGTTTATACATTTACCAGAAACAATGCAAATAATCTTAAAAGTTTTCAAAATAACTTTTGTTGGTGTATACAGTGCAAATTCCTTTTCTTTCTTTCTTTTTTTTTAACATAGAAATTGTTCTTAATAGATGAATGTTGTGTAATTGTGTATATTTGTTTATTTGTATATATAGACATATTTGAGCCTGCGTATGGAATAAATAAATACAATTGTTCTTTATTAATTTTATCAAAACTAATATTTTATGCTCAAAACACTGAATCAATTATGTTCTTAAGTATAACTTTACAATAATGCAAGACCCTCACCACTTAAATACATATACACAAACTGACTTATAGTCAAAAATAGTACACAATTATTCAAAAGTTTGGGGTTGGTAAGATTTTAATGTTTTTGAAAGAGTCTCTAATGCTTACCAAAAATGCATTTCTTTGATCAAAAATACAATAAAAACAGTAATATATTGAAAAAAAAATAATTTTAAAATGGGATGTATTCTTGTGATGGCAAAGCTATTCTTTGATGAACCGAAAATTCAAAAGAACAGTATTTATTTGGAAAAAATCATAATAAATGTTATCACATTTAATCAATACCTCCGTGATGAAAAAGTATTAACTTCTTTCAGACTCCAAAAAGCTGCACATGCAGGGTGGTGACTCTCAGTACACACAATGTCCATGTTACAAACCACATAGCAATTATGTTGGCACCATTATACAGAAGTGTTGACGGACGCTCCTGAAGAGGATTTTCAGAAATCCCAAATAATCAGAGTAATATCCTCTTGGAAGTGTCTTCACATGAAGTATGACAGGAGTATGGAGTAAATGAGAGGATGGTCTACACAGGCACTGTACTCCCCGCTGCGTTTTGCCCTTCACCTCTCCAGCCAAAATAGGCAAAGTAGGAGCTAGCTGCATATAACAGGGTCACCACTATGGCAAAGAACTGCAAGAAAACACAAAAATTATGATCTTGTACGACATATGCAGTTCACAAAAGAAGATGGTTTTAAAAATTCTCCATACAATGAAAGTTAATGGGGTCCAATGTTGTTTTGAGCCAAAACAGTTCTTCAAAATATCTTATTTTGTGTTCCACAGTAGAAAGAAACATGCAGATTGGAAACACCATTGGTATAAGTAAATGATAACAGAATTTTTAACAGAACAGATTTTTTGTGTGAACTATCCCTTTAAGATCTTTGACTGAACCATAATACAAGCTAACCCCCAGAAAATTATTTCAGGGCACATAACTGTTATATACAAGTATATACGCAGTCATTGTGCAGATATGTATTTTTAAAGATGATGTGATAATTTAAAAACTTAAGCTGTTGACCTTTACACATGCAGGAGGTATACGTTGTGATTACACTCATCCACTGCAGAGCATTATAGGTTTGTCATGCGCTTGCTGTACAATTTAATCTGGACTCTGGCCGATGAGGTTTTTAAAGCCCTATAAATCACACATACATACAACTCTAAAGAGTTTCACATTGTAACTATCTCCTAAAAGCCTTTTATTTGATCTGTGACACTGTATTGCGTATTCCAGTGAGTGATGAAACATGCTTTAATGAAGGCTCTGCTTCAGATTAGATGCTTTGGCATAGCGATTTATATTTTGAAACAAGTCTCTCAGGCTAACCAAGGCTGCATTTATTTGATCAAAGTTAAATCGTAATATTATAAAATATTGTTGCAATATTTTTTTTTAATTAATGTTTTCCATTTTAATATATTTTAAAATGTATTTTATTCCTGTGATGGCAAAGCTGAATTTTCAGCATCATTACTCCTGTCTTCAGTGTCAAATGCTTCAGAAATCATTCTAATATGCTGATTTGGTGCGTAAGAAACATTTCTTGTTATCATGTTATTTTCTGGAAACCAGGAATAAAAAAAATCAGGATTCTTTAATTATTAATTTCTTTAACCAAACTTTTGAACGGTAGTAATTTGTTAGGTGTTGAGAGTGCTGCTGACATCTGAATCACCTGACCTGTTATCAGATCAGCTTTACTTTAGTCAGACACACCTCTTTCAGCTCATAGTATGTGAATGGTTGGAGTGTGTTCAAGAGATGTTTTCACTCACTGCAGAAGTTCCCAGATGACCACGGTAATACATGAATGGAACGGATGCAGCATTAGTAAAAAAGGCAGTTAGGTATAGAACAGCTGCAACTACGTAAAACACCATGAACTACAAGGAAGAAAGGGAGACAGGATTACAAACTTGATTTGACCGGAAAAAAAATTAAATATGTTATCTACTCCATGAGACAAGTGACAGTCTCACCACCAAAGGCCAGGGTATTGAGGGTAGACTTTGATGAATCCTCAGCAATAGCACAACCAACAGGGCGATGCTCAAAAGCCACAGTGTCACACTGACGAAAAGGACCCACCCATAAGCAGCATATAAAGAGGCGTATGGAGTACTGGCTATCAGCGCCCAGACCAGTAATCCAACAACCTAAACAGAGGATGGAGAAGATCATATGTTAAACATCAATGAAAAATACAGTCACTTAAAGGGATAGTCACCCCAAAGATTCATCATTTAAACTTTTAGACAGTTTTTGTCTATACAATCAAAGTCAGTGAAGTCAGAATTGGACCCTAATTGACTTTCCTCGTATGGGCAAAGTTTTTTTTTTTTAAATTAAAATTCTTTTCAAATGATCTTCTTTTGTGCTTTACAGAAAAGAGAAAGCCATAGAGATTTCGAAAGGACATAAGGGGGAGTAAATGATTACAGAATGTTATTTTTGGGGAAATTAATCCTTTAAAGTTGAATTAGTTTAGATGACATATTCTGAAACGCGTGAGCTTTAACATGAAAGTGTAAATCCTCCTGGTGATGTTCAATGGATATCTAATCATATTTTGTATCGGAAATACTGATTTATGTCCTCAGGAATGTTTTCAGTTACACATTTTAGAAGAAATAAAAGTAGAGAAAATAAAGAAATTTTATATGAACAGATTATGTCAGTGGCATCCATTTGTTTTTTTTGTACAATGAATATCAAAAGTTCATAATGTATTATTCATCTGATAAAGGTCTCAGCTTTCAGGCTATGTGTCTGACACAAGATACCTTCAAACAACAACTATGACTTGCTCCACAGAATAAAGACTAAAAACAGACACATCTCCATTCCAATATTCAGTAAAGCTCAATAATATTACATTTACGTATATTTACTGATTCAGCACTGGTTATAAAAGTTATGTACTTGTATTGAGGGGAGAATTTTTAATTAGGGGCACTGACCCAATAACCAATAAGGAGACAGATAAGAGGATCATCTTCAGAAATACTGATATTCAGAAATGTTTATTGTATGATTAGTTTTATTTGTGCTCATTTATGTTTGCTCATATAGTCAGATACAGATTTTTTTCTGCATGTTGTATTGATAGCTGCATGTTCATACATATGGCTAAACAATGTTTCTAAATAACACAGATATAGACTTATACTTGTATGTTGGTATAAGTGTGGAAATACAAGCACCACAATACAAATATTACATCAACATCTAAGCAAACTGTGTAAACATTTAGTCTATGGAAATAAATCTAACAATGGCATAATATCCTAGTTCTATGAAACATTATGACCATAATCCATAATACATGGGCATGGTCAGTTTGTTTTATCAACCAACACCCACACAGTCTCAGTATTTCTCATACCGGCATTCTTTTTGAATAAAGAAACAGCATAGAAAAGTGGCTGTGAGTTTATGATGAAGGAAGAAAGTACGTTTTCAAAAGCAAAAAACACTTCAACATATGATAAAGCATGTGACATTAGTTTTCCAACTTACAATCTCAGCCAAAAGTAGAATACCAGGAATGCTCTTGATAAAGTCCATGTCAACTCTTGATGGGATTCCATAACTTCTTTGAGGTTCTTGTGAGCTGGTCTGAGTGTTGACCTTACCAGGAAAATCTGCCATTTCTTCTCAGTATAAATAGGAAAATGTCACTTTAGAAAAAAATAGAAATCATGAACCTGAGTGGAGACACACCAGAACAGGTAATGCAGGTGTTGTCGCTACCTAGAAACTCAGCCTGAACAAATAGCACGCCTCCAGAGGTTCTCTCTCTCTTTCACGCACACCCTCTCTCTCTCTCTCTCTCTCTCTCTCTCTCTCTCTCTCTCTCTCTCTCTCTCTTTCACGCACCCCCCCCCCTCTCTCTCTCTCTCTCTCTCTCTCTCTCTCTCTCTACATACACCTTTGCACACCTACAATGTATTTAGTTTGATTATGTAGGTTAGGTGGATACATCTGTTTGTCAAAGTAATAAATAACTTCACTAAGCATAATGAAGTGTGAACCCTCTCCCTTCCGCTTAAAAAGGGAAATAGCAGACAATAGAAGTTAAAATTAAGGGTTAAAAACTTTATTGTCAGAATCATTGACAGAAAAGGATGTTACATGTACACAAGTATTACAAGTATAGTTACAGTGTATATGCATAATTATACTGTATATGCCTATGATCTTGTTGGTGGACTTTGAATGTTAAAGCAATGCACACAAAATAGTCCTGTAGCTATTAAACCTTGAAAAACAAGGTTTGTGAAAACACTATTGCTGTAAGTAACGTCTACTTGTAACATTCATAACATTTAAAGTAATTAAATTATAATAAGACTTGATTATATGCTGAATACTCTTCCTGTATGCCATATGTACTGCACTACTTGCTTTGCAACACTGACAATACATAAAAAGTTAAAAAATAAATATATTTCTTACTAACCTGCAGTCATTTTTGTATTGTGCTCGTTGACTCAGTTTATCTTTAGTCCCTTTTCTGCAGCGGAGAGATGTAAAACTTTGCTGTTGCCATTTATTTCTACTGGTATCTACTCTCTGTGAGGTATAAAATGGACTTTGGCCGGTGGAGAACCATCCAGATCACCTTTTGAACAAACAAAAAAAACATTGTTGTCAGAAGTGGGATTCGAACCCACGCCTCCAGAGGAGACTGCGACCTGAACGCAGCGCCTTAGACCGCTCGGCCATCCTGACTCACTGAATAGTGGGTAATTTTTGGCCCTCTAGTGGTCGTGACTTTATTTATTTTTTTGTTATAGCTCTAATTTCCTTAATCTAAGTCAAAATCAACAGTACATACAATTTATATTATACCCAGCGAGGTATATTTTTTAGAATGTATATTATATTATAGAGTTTTAGAAGGATTTTTTTTGTCCTTTGATGTCTAGGGTGGCCATTTCTAAAAAAAACAAAATAGGACATTTTGCAGAATTCTGTGAAGCTAGGATTAAAAACTGAAAAACAATCCCATAACTCTGTGCAGTGACAAAAATAACCTTTTCCTTTTACATTTTTTCTTGTGTGCCTATATTAGATTAACTGCCCCTTAAAATTATTTCCAGGGATATATTTACCTATATAAGGGTAAACATTTCTAACCTTATTAGTAGGCCTATGCTTTTTAAGCTCTTTCGTGCAAATTTTGAAGTTTATTGCAATTAGAATAATAAGGTACTATAGGGCTGATACCAATCACATACATTTCAGTATCAACAAAATTCATCTTTGCACTGCAGAAACGGCACAGCATCTGAAGTGGCATTTAGAAGTGCTTACACAGACTGTTTAATGCTGCAGAGATTAAATAAATGTATTCACACTACATAATAATGTTATGAGATTATTGTTTTAAATGTATCAGTAGCACTTTTGAAGGTGATTATTTGATAATACGTCTCAGTATTTTTAAAATCTTAGTTCATGTTAATTTCAGCATTTACTAATTCATTACTCAAATCAAAAGTTGTATTTGTTAACATTAGTTAATGCACTGTGAACTACTAACATGGACAAACAATGAATAGTTGTATTTTTATTAACTTATTAAACCTGGTGGTAAAGGAGGTGCGGTAGTTGTTGTTGACAACTAAACTGAAGGAAGAAAAAAATACAATTAAATGTAATGTCTTTATTAGAAAATTACAAATTGATACCCATTATTTTGTTGTATTTTTAAGGCAGATGATGGTATATACACTGCATCCTATTTTAGAGAAAGCACAATTTCAATCACCACAAGATGAAGTGTTGTTAGAGGAGTAGAAACAGTAGAAATAATATAGTTCCTTACGTTGGATGTTTTGTTTTTGAACATTCATGCAGTTATCATTGTTTTTGGTTTATTTCACGTAATGGAGTTGTCGGGCCCACATACTAATGCACCTCCACCCTGAGACGAACACAACAGCCCTCAATGTCAACCAATTGAAACAGGTTTAAAATAAAATTTGAGGGGAAAAATGTATGTGAACTTTGTGTTTTTGACAAAACCGTGTGTATTTGACAGTTAAACCGCAATCATACGTGAAAGAGAACAGAGAAGTGTAAAATACTCACAGGACACGTCTTACATCCAGCTTTCTGTGCGCATGCTTCGGGAGTGTGCGCTAAGAAATTATATATCAGAAGTTTAAACCAAAATGGCTATACAACGCATGCAGATAATACACTTTCATGATGGTGCAGAGCTCACCTGAGCATGGCTTGATCATCAAAAACCAAACAGACATTTTGCTAGTTTTTAGTAGAACGTCTGAGGTCAAAGCTCCGCCCTCTTCTGGAAAGCGGGATGGGGAGCCGAGCAGCAGCTCCTTTGCATAAAGATACATGCACAAAAAAAACAATGTTTTTTCTTTCACTCAAACATTTACATGTTTACAGCTATAATAATAAAATATATGTGGGATATTTTGAGCTGAAACTTCACATACACATTCTGGGGACACCTCAGACTTTTGACACATTTTAGCAATTTAAAAAAGTTGTAGGCTATGCCGTTTTTTACACGGCACCCCTGCTTTCGTCAGATGCAGCGGCACATTTGGGAAACACTGCTCTACATTATTGTTGGTCGATATCATAACGCTTTTTAATTAATTTATGCATTTGAAAATATCTCAGTTTTACATAAAATAATGACAGAAATAATAGCCTACTAACCTTTTTGATGAGTCTTTCCTCAGTTGTCCCCACCACCAACCGAAAAAAACAAAGTTGAAAGGAAGTCTCCATTGTCATTGGTCAGTTTTTCGCGGGCATTCCCATCTGCCTACTGTAAATCGATTTACTGTAGAGAATAATTACAATAGTAAACATATATTTTCAGTTATTTATATTACAGTAAATTATTTTAGATTATTTTACATATTACAGTAAAATACTGTTCAAATTACAAAAATCCGTGGGGCATGCAGGCCTATACAGGACTTTTTAGTACTTATGAGTTTGTACATAATACATCACGGGCAACCCTATGCTTTAAAAATATCACCCATTTAGAATTGTAAACTTCAATCCAAATAGGAAAAATAGAAAATTCTGTGCCAATGGCAAAATATAGTAGGCTAATGACATTTACTGTAAAAAAAAAGTGTGACACAGGAAGTAAATCATATTATTTAAAACAAGGTTTTAGCAATAATTTTTATATATATCATTCAATTTATATTTATCACAGTGTCTCACCGTCTTTTCAAAATCGTTCGGATAGGCTTCCTCTTCTCGTCTGACTAATTACACTCGCTAGACTATGCGAGTTGAACCTATGAACTTTCCTCTCACACATTCATTCATTTAGCAGACACTTTTATCCAAAGAGTTTCTAGTATGTTCCTCTCTTGTATGATTGTAACTCTTTGATGAAAAATCAGAGAGTAATGTGAAAGTCAACAAAAATCGGTGTTTATAATCTTTGTGTTGGAAGAGGTGGTGTGGGTCTATTTCCCTTTCCAGCATTCCTCATCTCAGTGTCACATGCACAAATAATGTTTTTCTCCATGTGTAGGTGTGGTATGGTGTTGCTGCATCATCATATAAGCAAGACAGAGACCCCTCTGTGTGCCTGTGCAATCCAAAAGCACTGTAGTAATGTCACAGCAAGGTGAGAAGCCACTGCCGGATAGGTCATTGTTCTTCCAGACAATACAGCAGACATATGATTTTATTTTGGGAAAGAGAATTCTAATGATCTATGTGACTCCCAGATGTTAAAAGTTTAATGCTGTCATAACATCAGTGAGGGAGCTTAATGGAATTTAATTAACTCCACAAATAGTAGGGAAATTTCTTACAAAATTATGTCAGAAGTTTTAGTTGCTTCCACGATGACTCGTTGACCTCCATCTGACATGTCAGACATTTCATGCCATTGCATTAAACTTTAAACATTATATATAATATATGTTAAACTGCTAAATTGTGTTACTCAATGTGTGTTTTATATTCAGTTGTACAGAGAAGGTTTGTGGAGGAAAGACTTTGTTTTGAGTACATTTAGTCTCTGAACATGCTGTTGAACTTGGAAAAAGAACTGAGCAAAAGTCAAATGGCTGGTTTTCATTTTTTTTTTATGCCAGGAAAAAGTGTTGC
Organism: Pseudorasbora parva; assembly: GCF_024679245.1. NCBI lineage: Eukaryota > Metazoa > Chordata > Actinopteri > Cypriniformes > Gobionidae > Pseudorasbora > Pseudorasbora parva. The sequence continues at coordinate 34,669,373 of NC_090187.1, read as the reverse complement.
CTTATTAAATACACAGTTTGAGCCTGAATTCACATTCTTAAATAGCTTATAAGAGAATTTTAAGTCTAATAAAACATTTTTTAAATATAAAATAACTGACTATGAGTCAGGAAAATAGAGGTGGAGTAGATCTATGGAATACTATGGAGGTGTTACCCAACCATCAGAATTTGTCTTTTCAACAAAGGCCCCTGTGTGTGACCCTGGCCCTTATGCGAAAGAGAGTGTTTCCAGCAATGACGTGATTCTAAAAATGACGCGAGTTGTAGTAAATTCCCTAACCTTGATCCTTTTTCCACAGAGGCAGAGGTAGAGCTATACACACAGATCACTCTCTGTACACACTTAGCACTTCTGGCTGCTTGAGGATCTTGGATGTGTGTGTGTAATGTCAGAGGTCATGAAGGCCTCGGAGAGGATGTGTGAGTCAGGGTGTGTCTTATGCAGAAAGAAGGACAGTCAACGATAGAGATGGGGGGTGTCAAGGGGCGTGGGCGGTCTTCGCTATAAAACGGATCCCAAAAAAGCAAAGGTGTTACAGGGAAGACAGTTGCCTTGGACTGGACTCCGGAAATTTACAGAAAACGTCAAGAGCAGGATTTTACAAAGTCTATCTGATCATTTACAAGAAGTGTCAGGCTAAATTCATCAATGGATAGGCATAATGGTAAGAAAGTCACTTTATTGTTCTGTCTCTTAATATTTTATATTATTAAGATCAAAGTCAGAATGAAGTATGATTGAGAGCTATAATAGTGTCCTATTTGTTATAAACACCTGTTACATTTGCATTATTAATATGTTTTGTTTAATTTCTGTAAAGATTGTTTTGTAATGTAATGTGAAGTTTATAAAAAACGCCAAGAGGGCTGGCATGATACTTTTCCATTAGTGGAGGAAACTGCAGGGTTGCACTCCAAAACCACTTTTTAATTTATGTTCCACTAATGTGTTGTTTTACCCTGGTTCAAATTAAAAATATATTACACCTTTTCAATTAAATATTTTATTTCTCAAAAAGCAAAATTATAAGATCCAAGTGAATATTCCAAGTAAAATATTTCTGGAGGCAATACTTCAGCTGGCTGTGTTTCCTGTTATGCAGGTGCGTTAGAAATGCACTGCATTATTAAAATAAAGAAGGAAACGGACCACTGACTTGTTGGCAGACTGTGATATTTTATTTGGTCGAGTATCGAATCTCTTTGTGAGGTCTGAGCTTTAGCCTCATCTTGGAAAGCAAAAAAGAATGTGACATGCTTGTAACATTAAAAGAAAATAGCTTCAAGAAGCAATAAGGAGGATGAACTAACATGAACTAATGATGAACTGCACTTATAAAGCATTTATTCATCTTTGTTAATGTTCATTTCAACATTTACTTATACATTATTAAAATCTTGTTAACATTAGTTAATGCACCGCGAGCTAACATGAACAAACCATGAACAGCTGTATTTTTATTATAGGTTAACAAAGATTAACAATTACAGTAACATACTGTAAGTTCATGTTAGTTAATAAATTAAATTTGTTAACTAATGACCATTATTCTAAAGTGTTACCCATTCTTATTTAAAATATTGGATATTTCTTTTGTGTCCAGCCATGCGGAGTGATATAGATCTGCAGAGTTATGAGAATAACCATGCTCACCGCACAGAGGAGATGGACGTGGAGCGTCTGCTGGTGCGCAGAGGTCAGCCCTTCTCTGTAGTCCTGCAGTGTACTGAGCACATCCCACAGATCCCAGACCACCAGCTCAACCTCATACTTCACCTGGGTAAGTAATTTGATGGCAAGGAAAACAGATTAAGCACAGTGAGAAAGACAAATAGATGGCTTAAAGGTTTTGAACTGTAAACTCTAACCTGTAATAACCTTAGATTGATAGTTGGAGTTGGTCTTTACTGTGTTTTTTTTTTAACCACAGGTCTTTTTATGCTAAAGAAACATGTTTTAAATAATGTATTTTAAGCCATATTTATAATTTATACCAATTTATCTGCATATGTTTGTGTATTACAGGTAAGAATAATGAGGTGGTCTTGAAGGTGTCAGACTCAGAGCAGGATCATGGGAAATGGTGGTTCAGTCAGCGTAATGCTCAGGGTGAGGTGATGCTAACTGTCCACAGCCCAGCTGATGCTCCTGTGGGTCTGTACAGCATGACTGTGGTTTTGCTATCAGCTGATGGGCAGATCCTGGAGCAAACCAAGCATCAGACCTTCTACCTGCTTTTCAATCCCTGGTGCAAAGGTGAGCATTTAAATGGGTCACTCAGGTGACTTTGTTTCTTTTTCCATACAAAGGTCTTGGTTTATTTATCACACAACGCTATTATATAACCCGAAAGAGTTGGAATATGGTGCTAAAATTGCATTGACCCCATTTAATGAAGCTTTACACTGCTTTTTGTTATTTTGGAGTTTGACGGTATATTTTTGGGTACACCCAAGACAGATGACAATTATAATATATATATTGACAGGCAATCAGATGCCACCCGAGCTTGAGCATTTAAAGAGGAAGATGATATTAAACGCTGTTTTGGACTTCCCTATATTCATACAATTAGATTACATTATTAAAATGTACATTATTTATAAGTATATTTCTCATTATAATTATCGACCTTGATGTGTACTGGCCTTAAAATGCACCAGTTCTTTTAAGCCAGGTTGATTCTGATTCTGATAAGGTTTTACTTACAGCAGTTAATATTCTGTGTCAGTCTCCGACACTGTTCACATTGTAAACACAATGCAGTGTTTCCGGGCTCCACGGCGGAACATTAAATCTGTATTTTGCTTAGATTCTTTATGCACTAGCAACACAAATTGGGATTAAAACGGTAATCTGAATGTCATAATGTTTTGTCAAGACTAGAATATTCAAGTGATATTTAAAAAAAAAAGAAAAAGATCACAGCAGTGAGAGTGCTGTTATACCAAATTCAAAAGAATGATACATGGTCATTGTGGCCTAACACACATAGCTCAATTATATTTCTTCCTGTAGATGACTCTGTGTACCTTCCCAGTGAGGAACTGCTGCAGGAGTACATTTTAAATGAAAACGGGATCTTGTACCAGGGCTCATGGGATGATATCACCACCGTGCCCTGGAACTTCGGGCAGGTAACCTATAAATTATTTCACATGTGCTCACCAAAGAAATAAACCCCAAATTTATACAGCCCCTGTATCTGTTTAGACATTCTTATGGTCAGTGCCTTCTCTGAGAAAGTGTCATGGCCTGAGATGACTGACACACAGTCAAGATTTATGGGTGATGTTGCATGGTGGTGGAATTCAGATGAGGCAGGGTGTGAATTGTGGCAGATCGGTGGCAGGAGAACCGCAGAGGGCTTGTCTGCTGAGTTATCACTCGCTGTAGATGTCAAACATTTCGGCAACAATGTCTGTCTCACAAACAAGAGACTGTCAAGAAAGAAAAACTTTATTCACCAGATGTAACTATATATGGGGTAACTAGTTACTTTCTCTGTAAAATAGAGTCAGGCGTATGGACAGCATTTACCACAGTAATCTCAATCATACAAACAAAATGATTTGCTGTTATGTGTAACTGGTCCTACTGGACCCTCTCTGAGCGGGATTCGAAATGGGATCTCCAATATGGGAGGGACGCGTGCTAACAAGGACACTAAAGACCACAGCTGCTAGTGTACCTCTTGTGGCCAGGAGAGTGAGGTTTACATGCACAGCTCTTACTGACCGTTACATCCACCCCCCAAACCTTACTTACTTTTTAGTTTTGCAAGCAAAACAAGATATTCATATCCGTTGCATTCTCTTTTTCAAACAGTTTGAGAAAGATGTGGTGGATATTTGCTTTGAAGTGCTGGACAATTCGCCTGCCGCCCTGAAAAACTCAGAGATGGACATTGTAAACAGAGCGAACCCTGTTTATGTTAGCAGGACTATTACTGCCATGGTAAGGCATTTATTAACATGGTCATTCACTGTCTCCACCTCTTGTTATAATGCTAGACGATCATATTTGCTTAGGCACATGTAAATACACATAATCTGCATTAACAGGTGAATGCTAATGATGACCGGGGGGTGGTATCTGGGCGCTGGGATGGAGAGTACAGTGATGGGGTGGCACCCACACATTGGACTGGCAGTGTGCCCATCCTGAGGCGCTGGAGTGAGGGTGGAGGACAGAAAGTACGTTATGGGCAGTGCTGGGTGTTCACAGGAGTGGCATGCACAGGTGAGGATAAATAAGCTGTTTTATTCCTGCACCAATTTTCATTTTTCAGCCCACATGCAGATACAGAGCAAGGATGATTCATGAACATATGACTCACCAGTTCTTCTTTGTGAATTAAAAATATACAATGCGATATAAGCCTGATTCACGAACAATTGACAATCCGGTTATTCATGAACCAAAAGTGTATAATGCAATCAGGACAGGCCAATTCATGAATAGACTATAAGCTGGTTCTTTATAATAAATCAAATTATACACTACCAGTTCGATTCATTACTGTTATGAGACGGTTATTTTAGGTGAATCAAAACACACACACACACAGCAGTCCAGCAGAACGCAGCAGATTCATGAACAATTGACCTATAAGTCCTTTTAATTAATCAAAAACAGTGCAACACACTGTAGTCTGATTTCTGAATGAATGATTTAGTCCTTTTAATAGATAGTTCAAAAAAATCTTCTCTGAACAGAACTATCAGAGTGGTTACTGAATAATTAGCTAAATTCAGAATAGCGTACTATAATACTTTCATTTCTGTCTATGCCTCACACGTGATCTGTAACGTTGCCTTTTCACAGTTCTCCGCTGTCTTGGCATTCCAACCAGATGCATCACTAATTACTCATCTGCTCATGACACGAATGCAAACATTTCTGTGGATTACCTTTTCAATGATCAACTTGAAAGTGTGTCTGAAGGCAGGAAAGACTCCATCTGGTAAGTTATGATAGCCACATAAAATAACCCTTTCTTTATGACAAGAGTGTTTCATTTCAATCTATTTTTATTTTAGGAGAAGGATATGAGACAAAGTTGATAACTGAGGCAATGAGGCATAAGTTAGAACTCCATTAAAGGTGCACTACCCTAACAAAACAAAAATATACTGCAGTATATTGGAAAATATCATGTAATACATTAGGCAATATATTCACATATATGGGATTTAATATTTATATTCTCCAATATATTGCAATATATGAAAGCGGCAATCATTTGTATATTTTGCAATATATTACAGGAATATATAATATATTGTATAATACCATCAATATATTATTCCATGTATTTACAATATATTATAATATATTTCAAGTAATATATTGGTAAATACATTTTCCTTTTGTAAGGGTAGGCAGTAAAATTTCCAAAAACCACCAGGCCAGTCTTATATATTTTGTTCAGTTGAGTTCTTACAATACCCCAAATGTTTCCAACTATTTATAAATTGTGAGAAAATTGCTATTTTAACCAAGGAGCTGGGACGTCTGAGGATTGCCTGTCAATGAGGGTTGCATCATGTGCGTTACCCTCGGTTTCTGGTTTTACTTGGCAGAAGCACTTTACTCTTAGCAGTGTGAACAAGTGTCATAGCAGCCGCTGAGCAATCGCACAGAGTAACGTCATACCATAATTTTAAACACACTTAAATGTATCTATGACAAATGGAGCTGCATTACCTCATACTCATGACCGCGACTGTGTCCCGTCGTCATAATAAAAGTTCCATTGCTCGCGTGGTGTGTGTTTGCGTAACAGCTCCACAAACTGCCACGCTGCGTAGTGGCATGTCTTGCTCTGCTTCATACTACAGCAGAGGTGGACAAAGTACACAACTCTATTACTTGCACTGCTTCACACTACACTAACGTTAATAACCGCATCTATGAACATGATTTCTGCCTAGACCACATGTCCCAAGATTCTGAGCTCAAACTTGACGTCATCAAACTACGACTTTGTTTTAAATAGAATTCCTCTAGCAGATGAAAAAATTACATAGTGCATATTTAAGTTATAAAAGAATAACTCTGGAGCAAAAACATTCTCTACTGGCTATGATAGGCATCATCCTTTCTTTTTAGGAATTACCACTGTTGGGTTGAGTCCTGGATGAAACGAGATGACCTCCCAGAAGGCTACAATGGATGGCAGGTGCTAGATCCAACACCTCAAGAAAGGAGTGATGGTAATCATTCTTATAAGTAAGCTGTAGAAAAAACAACAAAATCAAGAGAACATTTTATTTCTCCCATCTCCAACTGATCTCCAACAGCATCAAACTGGAATTTTAGCTAGTTTGCCTATCCTCTTCTTCCATGTTCTCACAGGAGTTTTCTGCTGTGGGCCTTGTCCAGTCCGCGCAGTCAAGGAAGGAGATGTGGGGTTGAAGTATGACACCACTTTTGTGTTTTCTGAGGTGAACGCAGATCTGAATTTCTGGATTGTTCATCCAGATGGGGAACGATCTCAAGTGTCCAAAAACAGTAAAATTATTGGACGGAGCATTAGCACTAAGAGTGTGTATGGAGACTTCAGAGAGGACATTACTACTAATTACAAATATCCTGAAGGTAATGTCCAACAAGTCGAATCTACACTTTATTTAAATAGTTTATTATAACCTAAACTCATTTTTGATCTGTGTCATTTTGTTCTGATACTGAATTCTGCATGAAAAGAAAATTGCAATAATTGTTTATTCCCAATTGTGGCATATTTTTCGGCTTCTCGAATAAGAAAAAACGTAGGCCGGGACTTGATTTTTGTCCATCTGGAATTGATTGGAACTTTGAAACCGTGTGGTTGGCTATTACTGTGATGTCATGTGATTGACAGGTTGTCCCACTCTTGCAGCCGTACACATGTCAGAGAAGAGATGTCGCTGCAGAATTTAATTTATTTATGGGGAATTTATTTTGATTTAAGATAACAAGGCACATTATTTAAAAAAACAATCATGTGCATGGATAAATCATAATAAATACTGCAATATTCAATACAAAAACAAGAATTGTCCTTTTTGTTTTCATGATGACTTGTCTCATATTCTATTGTACCTGAAACATTTATTACCTTTTCATTTATATTATACAATGATCGAATTTAAATTATTCCTTAAATAAGATTTCTTGATGATGCTGGCATAAAAAGGAAAGACATTTCACTCTTCACAATAAGACTTATTGTTAAGAAAATAATTGTATTTATTTCTGGGGCAACCGATAATGACATTTTGGCACGTGATATTATTTACATTCAAATGCGTTTCCCCACCACAGGTTCAATGAAGGAGCGAGAGGTTTTTAAAAAGGCAGGAAGACAAGTGGGCCAAAAGAACGAAGGCCCAGGACAGCTTGAGCTTTTCATCAAGCATGCTCCAGCTATCCACGGGACAGACTTTGACGTGATTATAGAGGTGTATAATGCCGGTGGGGAGGACACAGATGCACAACTCACAGTCATGTCGAACGCAATAACCTACAATAGTATCCACCGCGGAGAGTGCCAGAGAAAGACAACCTCTCTCAAAGTACCAGCTCACAAAGGTAAGACTAGCCAACTTAGGTACCCTGAATTATGTTGCACATAGTGGCATCTGCAAACAAGTTTTACCTCACTTTGACAAAAATGACAAAAATATCTTTGCATTATTTTTTAGCTCATAAAGAAGTATTGCGACTTCAGTATGACCATTACGGGGCGTGTGTGTCTGAACATCACATGATAAGGGTCACAGCCCTTCTCCAACCCACTGATCAAGACAACATCATCCTGCAGGAAATCAACATCCCCTTGAAAATGCCAGCACTTCTTATCAAGGTAATTAAAGGTATAGCTTCGTCGTCAGATAAACACAATCAAACATTTTTAGGAAAATAATCCATCTCTGTAAATATAATCCCAGTAAATGGTTTACATTTGATAAACCACACACAAAGATCATGATGGTAATTCATAAGATCTGTTCATAATATAAACATAAGTGCGTTATGAAGGTTGCATGATAGGGAAGCACAGAAGACAGCACTTACATCACGTCCCTTTCATGAACATATGACAGTAGAGCAGAGCAATGATTTATAAATAATATTTCTTACACACACCTATCATTTTGCTTCAGAAGACATTGATTCATCAACTGGGGTCGTAGGTGTGTATGGTTTTTCAAGCGTCAACTGAGACGCAATCATATGGACTCAAACAGATGGATTCTTTTCCTCAAATCGGTTATTTGTGTTTTTCTGAAGAAAGAAAGTTATATACGTTGGGGATGGCATGAGGATAAGTCAATAAGAGAGGCTCTACTGGCCACGTTTACTAATAACCAACATTTGTTCTATATTTCAGATTATTGGAAATGCGATTGTATCACGTAAACTGACAGCACACATCTCCTTCACCAATCCTTTGCCGGTTAGTCTTCAACGAGGCGTGTTTACCGTGGAGGGAGCAGGACTAACAGAGGCCAGAGAAATAAAAACACAGTATGTACTAGTTTTATAAAATACTCAAGAATTCAAGTGCATCAGATATGATCTAGGACATACGAGTTATGCTTGACTGTTAATGTCTATACTGTGTGTCTCTCTATCTCTAGCGGTAAGATTGAACCTGGTCAGGCTGTGACAGTTAAATTCTCCTTTAAACCCACCCGTGCTGGCATGAGGAAACTGCTTGTCGACTTTGACTCAGACAGACTGAGAGATGTCAAGGGAGAAGCCTCTATCATTGTTCGGACAAAAATGCGTAATATGAATGCTGTCCCAGAAATCTAAACAAGCATGTACAATTCAGAGAACCAAAAATCATAGTGTGCTGTAATCATATCGTTAATGGACTACACTTGGCTTGCTGAGAGCAGTTTTGCTAGTTACATTTGACTTGTTATTTGTTTATATAAAGAGCATGAAACATTTCCTTTATAACTACTTTGTGATTATACTATCTTTGTATGCTTTCATACATTGAATATATTTTCTACACTTAAAATGCCCAGAAACATTTGTTTATTGTACATTCTGTATAATGCTGTTATTGTGTCTGAAATAAAATATACCTGCATGTCAAAATGACTCCCAGATATATATTTTATATTTTTCCATCTTGTTGTTTAGCACTGTTTATCACTGTTTATTATTTTAGGTTTGGCTGTATTATAATGTATGCTTAAGAAGTAAATTTGACTTACAAATTTAATTTGTAAATTTGATACGATAATGGCTAAAGAGTAACCTTACCAGCAAGCAGGTGACATTTATTACAGGTACGTTTCTGAGTAAATAATAATGCCATTATTATCATGTAATGATCCACTCTCTCATATGGGATATGACTTAACTCATATCTAAACTATATTGCCAAACGTTTTGGGAAAAGCAACTGGTCTAAACCCTGAAAGGGCAATTCTGAAATCCACTGCCGCTTCAATATACCTGCATATAGTACATATATCCTAATTAACTTCATAATCGAAACCTTAATCAATATTTATCTTCCTATATTATTATAATGATTCTTTCCAGTTATGTTTTTGCTTTATGTTTCTTGTTTTCTAAAGTGTCTTTCATTTAATTGATTATATTTTATTAATTCCTTTTATATTTCCTTTTACTAAAACACTAAGAGTCAAAGACAAATATTGCCTGTACTATTGTGTGTCCCTCTCACTGAAAGAAAGCACGTTATCAGTATGTTTTGGTTAGAACTGGTCAGAACTGGAGCTTAATCAGCTCCAACCGTAAAGAGACTGTGTATCTGTGTGTGTGCAATATTCTAATATTACAGATCAGTGTTGAGAATGGTGTACAATGGGCACCCTAAGATATGGGTGGACTTGTTGTTCTGGGCAAGCTGGCGCCTGCTCCAAATCTGGAAGGTCACTACGGGCCTAATTCCGGGGTGAAAGCGTCAACAAGTGACACGCCTATGGAAACGTGCATCAGATTAAAGGTGCCCTAGAATGAGTTGACACAATATGTTAAAGGTCCCGTTCTTCGCGTGTTTTCGAAGCTTGGATTATGTTTACAGTGTGCAATATAACATGAGTTCATGTTTCGCGTGTAAAAAAACAGTATTTTTCACACAATTTACTGTACAGCGCTGTTTTCTCCGTCCTAAAAACGGCCTGATAATTTCCTTGTTCTATGAAGTCCCTCCTTCAGAAACACGTAATGAGTTCTGATTGGGCCAGTGCTTCCCGTGTTGTGATTGGACAGCAGCTTAGCACACTTTGCCTGGAAAGGTCACGCCTCTTACCATAACGAGGAGATGCAAGCGCTGAATGCGCGCTCTTCTCCACGTGGGAAAGCAACAAGACCACGCCCCCTATTTTGCGTGTACTTGTGGGCGGAGGGTTAGTCAACAAACGGTTCTAGTGACGTCATTCAAGCAAGGAAGTGCAGAGGTGTAGTCCAAACCAGCCGTTCGCTGTAGGCTTTGAAAGGGAACTTCTGTTAAATAAAATATCTCACTTGGCATTGAACTTTGAGCTTTATAATTTTACAGGTATTATTTATGCTCTAACAGCAACATTTCACACTAACTAAAGTTTGAAAGATGGAATCGCGAAGAACAGGACCTTTAAATTGAAAGAGCTTGCGTGCTTGCGGTTGCCAGATTTTAGTAATTTAAACCCCCCAAACAGAGATTTTCTGTGAAAAGAAAACAAATACTCTCTGGTGTTTTACCTAAATATGTCCACTCTGGCAACCATATGCACACAAGCTCTCTCTTGTGCCAACAAAAAAGTAAGCTGCATTTCAGCAGCTGCATTTCATCTCAAGCTGCATTTCATCTCTATTTGAGATGTTCTGCTTAAAGTGTCATTCAGTCTACATTTTAGACTTTTTTCAATTTAACCTTTGTCATTAGACACACTATTTAGTTTTGTATGTTACTTGGAGTTTCCTATTGTTACTGTACTAGCATCTTGCATCATCTAGACAATGCGGTCTCTCTCAGAAACTTTCAATTTTATCAGAAATTGTTCATACAGCTAGTTAATAAGTGGATAAATCACTACTTACTGCTTGCAAGAATACAGTTGCCTCTTTCTTCAGTTTAAGACGCTGAGCGAAGCTAGCTTGAATTGGGCCGAACAAACGAACGATTTTGAAATAAATTGTTGTGGTACCTGATTATAATAAACCTCAACCATGACTGTTGACATATGAAAATTCCTCACGTCTCCTCCACAGCCTGGAACATGACGTGTGTCATGAGAGTTGCCGTTTTTGCTATCCTCAAGTGTAATTTTTACCTGCAGTCCCGATGATTCGGCTCCATCAGTTCCGCCTGACAATGAACATGTTTGGACAGATGCAAAGTTTGGGGGCGTGCATATAAATGATCCCCAACGCTTGCGTCACGGTTGGCCTTATGTTGAGAAGCACTTATTTTTCTGTGGTGTTTTACATGCACGAGATTTATTATAGGGCACCTTTAACTGACACTAGTGGAAATTTACCATGACTGTGCATTGTCTCTGAGCCAATCAGAACCATCCACATTGTACGATAGGGCGAGGCAACGAGACGGTGAGAGAGGGAGTGTTGCCTACGAACTCCTTGTGAGACTTGAAGCTGGCTTCTGCTTTTGAAACTGCAAACTATTATTAAGTAATTATTTATTTATTTATTTATTGCAATCCTGTCTCTTTGTCTTCTTTTCTTCTCTACTGGTCTGAGTCATAAGCTGTTAACCCCTAACAACCCATTTCATGAAGCTCTCTACACAGAGTTTGGAGGTCTGTAGCTATTGACCCTGCAGAAAGATGGCGACTTCTGCTAACTGTGCGCCTCAGCATGCGCTGACCCCGCTCTGTGATTTTACGTGGCCTACCACTTTGTGGCTGAGTTGCTGTTGTTCACAATTGCTTCCACTTAGTTATAATACTACTAACATTTGATGTGGAATATTTAGTAGTGTGAAAATTTGGACTTATTGCACAGGTGGCAACCTATCACGGTACCATTCTTAAAAATCATTGATCTCTTGGGAGCGATCAATTCTTTCACAAATGTTTGAAGTTTGTAGAAGTAGCCTGTATGCCTATAGGTGCTTGATTTTATACACATTTGGCCATGGAAGTGATTGGAACATCTGAATTCAATGATTTGGAGGGGTCCCCAAATTGTTTTACAATATAGTGTATTTCTTCCTACTAATCCTTCCTGGCCCTTTATGAAGGAAGAATATGGAGTTGTGTGTCCAAACAAGATCTTGATCGCCACCTGCTGTGAGGAAATACTTACTGTTCCTCCCAAATACACAATATAAAATACTTTTGGTTTTAACTTAATTATTATTATTATTATTTTATTGCATTATTTACAGCAAACGTTTACCTTGTGAAGGATTGAAGTATGATAGTTTTTTGGCAATTTTTGATCATAGATGATCATAGTTTGAATATTCTACAGCTGCATCTGTTAAAATGCTTGCATAATAATAATAATAATAATAATAATAATAATAATAATAATAATAATAAGAAGAAGAAGAAGAAGAAGAAGAAGAAGAAGAAGAAGAAGAAGAAGAAGAAGAAAAAGAAGAAGAAGAAGAAGTTCCAATTAGATTATCATGATAGATTTAAACATTTAAACATATAAAATGTTGGATTATTTGAGCAATGTTATTGTTTTGAAGAACCTAGCAGAAATTCCTATTAACCAGGAGAAAAAAGCAAATTGTAAATCACGATTGTATGCCAAAATAAATATAATCCGAATGTAAATATCACTGCACTGTTACTTTATCATTGCATCATCCAGTTCCGTCCTTTGCACAGTTGACATATCCAGTCCCGTCTTTGTCTTGATCGAAAGCATCCTAAACCAATAGAAACTACGTACATTGAAACATCACTCTTCCTGAACCAATCATCTATGTTGTGGGGCGGTACTTAGCAGATTCTCCTTTTGGTTTCAACCGGCGTGGGCAGTAGTGTGACTGGCTTCAGAAGCGGTTAAAAGATTATTATTTGTAAGTTTCATTAGCTTTATATTTGTTTCATCACATCATATGTAATTTGTTTTTACTATATGCCTTTATGGACTGTATCATGAGACTATCAATCCAGTTACATGGTGTTTTAGTGGATGACTGGATTGTCAGCAGCTTTGTCTCGTGCTTAGAGGAAGCATGCTATTGTATATGCTAAATAGTTCCGACAGACTTTATTATTCACCGCTTTCTGTATGTTACCTTGACATAATTACTGGGTTACTTGACTCATACAGCATCCCGGTAATGCAAATCATGATGGAGATGTAGATGGTGGGTAAGTCACACTAGCTTGCATCATACTGTGTCTGTAGGGGTTTGGCCTATGTCACCGGACAGGTTAATGCAGTGCAGCAGGAAAAAAAAAAAAACCCTGATTAGTTTTTATTTATAAATGTGTGAAACCTATAATGACATTTGCGTTTATATGGTTCTGTATTCATGGGAATAAGGTTTTGCAGATATTTGCATTGTAGTAAATTGGGTTATACGTTACTTCCTCTAGGATCATAGAGCATCATTATCTATGGCTCTTCATCTCACATTTTTATGTGCCAAAGCTTTCTTCTGTTGTCAGGTGAACCTCACTGTGTGCAAGTCATGGTCTGTTGTTGACTTGTTTTGCTCACTAATGTTTGTCACATCATGTTATGTGCCTGTTTTAATGTCCTTCACAAAGCATTGTCAGATGCATTTTACACTGTATTGTTTAATTTGTTTAAATCCAGGACTCAACAATAAGGATGTCCCACAGGGACAGTAATTTCTTCTGAAATTAAAGTTGTTGTTGTTTTGCTGCACCCTTTGCTAGGTCTTTCCTTTAAAATACATTTAATCGCTGTAAGGTTTTTATTAGTTTATTAATAAAAGGCTACTTAATATGTTCCACTTCACAGCCCTGTGCTTTGTGCTGTGTCACTACAACATTTACATCAATTAGTTCAGCTGACATGGACACTCCTATTCAAAAGTATTGTTGTTGTTATAGTTATTATAGTTTACATTCATTCATTTTGCAGAATAAGCTTTTATTCAAATTGGTATATAGATTGGAAAATATAACAAAAGTGATTCATAATAGGGCTGGGCGATATGGCCAAAATTTCATATCCCGATATAGCTCATTTGATATCCCGATAACGATATACATAACGATATAGCAATTTTTCTGTTAATTCAGTTTATGAATAGTCTATACAAAATTGCAATGTGGAAATGCAGTTTGAAATGATATACAAAACAAATAAAGGTAGTATGGACTACATTTTTAATTTATGTGGAACCTTTTTTTAAAGCAAGACTGTTGGTAAAGTTAACACCTGCCTAGGGATGTTAACCGATGACCGTTTGACCGATGGCTGACCGTATCAACGTTAACCGATCAAAGTTGTCGGTTAAAATAAATAAAAAAGTGATCTCTAAATTAGGCTATTATAGACAGTGGACTAAACGCTACTACAGGTGGCCGTCTCATTCCAAAATCTTTTTGTGTGATTGAACATATCCCTCGCACTCAATTTTTCATAACTCGCCTGTTTGTACTTAATAAACCAATAAAAACATTTGGCGCGAGGTCACAGCGTTTGGGTTTGCGCGCTCACAAGGTTTGCAAAAAGTAAACACTGGAGGTTAGAGCCAGGGCAGACGACCGTATGAAGCGTCATTCCGCATAAGATGGGCTTACATTTGGAAATATATTACATCTTCATTTCAGTAGTAACACATAAGGTGTTGATCGTCTTTCTTTATTATTGTTAGCACTACCTCGAACTAAAGCAGCCTCTTCGGAGCTGTCATTTTCTTAAATGAGCCGCGGCAATGTTTCATATGAGCTTCTAACGCTGGACAAACGCATTTATTTACAACGCGATCACCTTGTACCCAAACCATTTCGAAACTAAGGAGCCATTTGTCCTCTGATTACAAGCTCCTCTGCGGCGCGTTTGCGGGACTCGTGTTTCGCGCTGTGGGGGATTTTAAAAAAGTGACGTGAGTGGAAGGGAGGCGGCAGCGTGTGTGTGTGTGTGTGTGAGTGAGAGAGAGCGAGAGAGAGACAGAGGGAGCGCGGCTCGCGGCTGTTATTTCAAATAGCGCAGCATATTTTAAACTAATCGGTTAACCGGTTTCAACCGGCTAATGAGGCTCGGTGGTCGGTCAAGAAAATGTTTAGTTTTCGCCATCCCTACACCTGCCATTAAAATATTTCAATATATGGTGTGCCACGCGTAAAAGCCCGTTGCAGCGTCTGTGTCAGAAGTTTGTTTTGAGCGCTTATACCACTATTCTGGCATAATTACTCTGAGAATTACCCTGGTCTGAACCGCGTCTACTACCGTCTTCCTCCATGTTTGTTTATGTATTGCAGCGTGCACGGGCATGCCGTGGCGTGAGGTGCATCTTGACGTAAAATTCTGCCATAAACGCCTTATCGTGGCGTAAGCGATAGAGCCTTATATAAAACGATAGACATTTTCTATCGTCCAGACGATATATTTCGTCATATCGCCCAGCCCTAATTCATAAAGTAACAAGCTTTACTACATCTTACATTTGTTGATTGTCCATGCATGGCTTTATTTTTGTTGATGAATTATGGTATTCAAGGAAATTTTATACATTGTTATAGTCTTGGAAGCATAATTTAGAGAGAAGTTTATTTAAAAAATATAAATATCCCTATCCCCAATAAGTGTTTATCAGAATCTACAGCTTAAGTTTTATTTATTATTATTTTGTGAAGAAAACTTAATTAAAATATATATTCTGACAAAATATATATTCTGAATTTTTGCATTGTGTCCATTACAAACATTGACAGGACAAGTGAAAATATGTTCCTTATTGTTGAGCACTTGTATTGATTGTAAATCAAGTTCAGCTATATTTTAAAATAACTTTTTAAGTACACCTTATTATAGCTAGGAAATTCTGCTTCTCAGCGTACAGATGTTGAAGCAGTTTATTGTTCACAATGTACGTGGTTTCTGGCAGCATGGCTGGAGGGATTATGTAATTGTCATTTGGAAAAAGAAGTCTTTTATGTTTTGGATGAGTTGTTATGGTAGTGGTTCTGTCATTATTTCAGGGATTTCTGTTGTTTGCTGCATACTGGCTCCACCTGCTGAGGAGCTTCCTTTAATATTCCTGTGGGGAAGATTCAAGTCCACTATCTTGACATTCACATGCAGTTGTCACATTTGGTAGTTGCACAGAATTTTAAAATTGGTTATGAAACAGCCGTTACCATCCATGGTACAATACCATCACCATTGTTAAAATAAATTATTTTGAATTAAAATAATGAATGTGATGTATACACTATATTGCCAAAATTATTGGGACACCCCTACAAATCATTGAATCATTTAGGTGTTCCAATCACTTCCATGGTCACAATGTGTATAAAATCAAGCACCTAGACATGCAGACTGCTTCTAAAAAAGTATGAAAGGATTGGTCGCTCTCAGGAGCTCAGTGAATTCAAGCTTGGTACTGTGATAGGTTGCACCTGTGCAAATGTCCAACTGTAAAATTTCCTCACTACTAAATTTTCCACATCTACTGTTAGTAGTATTGTAACAAAGTAGAAGAAATTGGGAACTACAGCAACTCAGCCACGAAGTGGTGGGCCACATAAAATCACACTGCAGGGTAGGCATGTGCCGATATCAATTTTTCATGTTGCAATTAATTGCTGAAGTTTTTTCACGATATACGATATTATCACGATATTGAAATAAGTTGCAAAAATAAGTGTTGCCATAGCATAACAGCTTTAAGAACTATTTTTGTAATAACAAAAATAACTGAATGTTTAAATACAATAATGCACCAAAAATGTATACAGCTCTGGAAAAAAAAATTAAGAGACCACTTAACATTGAGAAATCATGTTGTAAAAGTACAATTTTCAAACAGATTAATTATTTTGATTTTGATTTTAATGTTATTAAACATTAACTAAGAAATTAACATTACTTAGAATGATTCATTCTTTATAAGTATTTTTTATTGTCAGTTTGGTAATAATGAATTAACATGTTAACTAATGAAGTCGTATGTGTCAAAGTTTTACTGAACAATAACAAATAATTAGAACAGTTCTAATCATTAGGGCATGTTGTAGTCCAGATTAAAGCATAAAAATGTTTAAGTTTGAAAATAAATAGCCTATTAGTAAATAATAAAATAATTAATAATATAAAATAAAATAATAATAATAAATAGCCTAGTCTTTAAGTATTAAGTATTTGGTGCTGTGATGAACAACATATAGATTACAAAAAACGAATGGCTGTTTTAAAACTACAGGCGGTTTCTTTTGTTTGCAGGGTTTCCGGGGTAATCGCTGCATTCTGCAGTTAATCAGCGCCCTTTGCTGTCACTGAAAGCGCGCTTCATTCAGTCTCCTTCTCTCATTTACACCTGAGCGTGTGTCCCTTTGAAGCAGAATACAGCGGTGTTGAGCATTTATACGGTTGATGGGCAAAGTATTCTTGAGTGCATTATAAAAAAATTACTAATTGTTAATAAATTATTATTTACGATATTTTAAAGTGCCCAGGATAACAATATCGTGCATATTCATTATCATGATAAATCTCATTGTCGAAAATCTGCACATGTCTACTGTGGGGTCAGCGCATGCTGAGGCACACAGTGCGCACGCAGAAGTTGCCAAAGTTCTGCAGAGTCAATAGCTACAGACCTCCAAACATTGTGTGGCCTTCAGATTAGCTCAAGAACAGTGTGTAGAGACTGAGAGCATAATGGAATGGGTTTTCATGGCCGAGCAGCCACTTCACCAAGTGCAATGCAAAGTGTCAGATGCAGTGGTGTAAAGAATGCCACCACTGGAGTCTAGAGAAGTGGAGACATGTTCTCTGAAGTGACCAATCATGCTTCTTTGTCTGGCAATCTGATGGACGATTCTGGGTTTGGAGGTTGCCAGGAAAACGCTACTTGCCTGACTGCATTGTGCCAAATGTAAAATATGGTGGAGGGGGGATTATGGTGTGGGGTGGTTTTTCAGAGGTTAGGCTTGTCGCCTTAGTTCCAGTGAAAGGAATTTTTAATGCTTTAGCATACTTAGACATTTCAGACAATTTCATGCTCCCAACTTTGTGGGAACAGTTTAGGGATGGCCCCTTCCTGTTCCAATATGACTGCGCACCACACCAGTGCACAAAGCAAGGTCCATAAAGACATTTTTATAGACTTGACTTGCCTGCACCTGACTTGAGTCCTGACCTTAACCCTATTCTTTTGAGATAAATTAGAGCAGAGACTGCAGGCCAGACCTTTTCGTCCTCTCATCGTATATCAGTGCCTGATATCACAAATGCGCTTCTAGAAGAATGGTCAAAATTCCCATAAACGCACTCCTAAACCTTGTGGAAAGCCTTCCAAAAAAAGAGCTGAAGCGATTATAGCTGCAAAGGGTGGGCCAACTCCATATTAAACCCTACAGCTAAAGAATGGGATGTCATTACAGTTCATGTGCATGTAAAGGCAGGCACCCCAAAACTTTTGGAAATATAGAGTATATTCACAGATTACCACAATACATCTGAAAGAAAACATTTCTAGGGTTTATCAACATAATAATTATGAAATATTATTTAAAGGCAACTTCAGGTATGTGTTTTCTACTGGCATAATATCTCTGCATGTCTTTGCCTAGCAGAGAGGATTTTGGTTTGCAAGCTTTGC
The DNA here is from genome assembly GCF_024679245.1 of Pseudorasbora parva. Classification (NCBI taxonomy): domain Eukaryota; kingdom Metazoa; phylum Chordata; class Actinopteri; order Cypriniformes; family Gobionidae; genus Pseudorasbora; species Pseudorasbora parva. Next base: position 34,650,622 of record NC_090187.1, on the reverse strand, counting down.
ATCCTCATGAACTGGGTTTATCTTTTGAATGTCCCGGTATGAATGCGGTGACTGTGAGGTGTGCAGATGTCCATAACAGAATCTTGATTGTTAACGGTTAACAGCACTACAGAGGAGCTGCATGTTTACTCCACCCACTGTTTTGTAAAACTGGTTTCTGATATAATATATATATATACTCCCTAGTCCCCTGAGAAAAACACAACCAGCATGGACTCTTCACTGACTGCTGCTCAGATCCGTGAGAAGTTCATTGACTTCTTCCGCCGCCATGAGCACCAGTATGTCCACTCATCAGCCACCATTCCGCTAGATGACCCCACTTTGCTCTTTGCCAATGCCGGGATGAACCAGGTAAGGAGATTTTAACCTGGCTACATAAATGTGTGTCTAATTTGTTATAGAAAATGAATTGTTACTTACATCTTCTTAATAGTTCAAGCCCATCTTCCTGAACACCATTGACCCGTCCCACCCTATGGCCAGACTTCGGCGTGCTGCAAACACACAGAAGTGCATTCGTGCTGGTGGCAAACACAATGATCTTGATGATGTTGGCAAAGATGTGTACCATCACACTTTCTTTGAGATGTTGGGCTCTTGGTCCTTTGGAGATTATTTCAAAGTAAGAGATTGAGAGAAAGGTGTTATGTATTGACAGGGCCGGCGCGTGCCTATAGGCGAACTAGGCAGCCGCCTAGGGCGGCGGCTCAGCCAGGGCGGCAAGAGAGAGAGTGTAGTTGTGTAAGCGAGAGAGAGAATTAAAAAAAATATGTATTTGTTAGTTTTACATTAGGTAGGTTACAATTATGGCACTTATATCAACAACATTTTTCCCACTCCATTAGTATAAATTTAAAAATAAAAATTTCCGCCCGGCCGCGCCCCCACCTCACTTAGAGCGGCATCGATTAGTAGGCTATATGCGTGCAAAATACGCTCGACTGTGCCATCCGTTCCGTGGAAGAGCGCTTTTCGCTGCATCGAGACCATGGGCGCGTATTTGGGTTTTTATATGACATCACATCTCTCAAAGAAAAGGAGAATAGCCTACAATATTTCTTCAGGATTGCTTAAGACTGGAAAAGGCCCTGACTCATGGAGACTCACGGGATGTTGATAGGCATAAATAGTTTGAAGAGCTGACTGCTTTGGGTAGACGCCTGGTTGCTGGATCTAAACCACTGGATGCGATTAAATTCATCTATGAAAAAGGGATGGAATAAATTTTTCTGAGCCCGATCTCACGAAAATGCATAGCCTATAAATAGTTTGCAATCTCGTGGAATGTATACGCCAAAATGAGTTTTGGCATGCATATGGTAGGCTACGTGGTTTTTCGCGTGCATATGATACGCACTTTATGGCGTATTATAGGCTACATATGAACCGTATTATTAGGGTTATGGCGTATTATACATACGCATAAAGTGCGTATCATATGCACGCAAAAAAGATTTTACACTCTTAGTATTTATACGCATGACCATGAGATTGTGTTGATTTTTCCCAATGTTTTTATAGCATTGAGAGTGCTTCTCACTCTCCCCGTCACTGTGAGCTCAGTTTCACAAAGCTTAAACTGATTAAAAATTATCTCCGACGTACAATGACACAAGACAGACTCAATGGACTAGCAACAATTGCAATTGAGCACGAACTAGCTGAAAAAGTTAAACTCGAGGACGCAATCAAAGCCCTTTGCCGCTGCGAAAGCCCGACGAGCACGCTTCTGAAATGTAGGCTATTATGTGAATGTGTGTTTGTGTGTATCAGTCAAGAAAAAAATCGAAACCTCCAATGAGCTAAATATTTGTTTGCATATTGCATATGTTTAGAGATGTTCTGCTGGTGGAAACAACAGGAGACCATAATAGCTAACGCGACTGTCAAGATATGGCTCGCACAGTGTTCAGAGCATAAGTTCAGAGTCCGCAACAGCAGCAGCAGCGCGCGTTTCTTGTAAGCGTGGCGTTTATGTTGCGTGTCGTCCATGGGGCGTCTGCTGCTATTAATGTACAGGGAAGCCCTATACTTCATGTTAAATATAGCCTAAATATATTGCCGATTGATACAGCAAAGACAACGCCGGCAGTAGCCGGCCCATACCATATCCATGGTATTGACGGCAAAAGGCTACAGAATATTTCGTTCTGTATTGACTGGTTTAATATTTCAAAATCGATAATTATATTGTTTATTATTATTACAATTCGGCCTATATCTGCATTTATGTACAGACTTTCAAACATGAAAATGTCATTTTTATTAATATGTATTCGTGTCAAAATGGCATATACACATCTTTTCCTATTATATTTCGCCTGGAAACGCTTCCAACACGCTCGCGTGTCGCGTGAAAATAGGCGTAGGCTTATCTTCTATTTGAAGCATGCACGTATTTTCCGCGCGGCTCGGACCGACGTAGGCAGTATGCAAGCTCTAACCGGTTAACATGGGAGCCGAAATAAAAACGGACACGCCACGCAGCCGAGATGCTCACGACACGCTTGCAGTGTGCCCGGCGTTATGGCCTTTTCACAACTGGTTCCTTCATTCGTTATTTATAACAGGTATTTATCTGATTGCGAAATGACTAAATTATCGTGCGCTTAGGTCGCTCTCTCTTATGTGGTCTTTGAATTTGAAATGCTGCTGAATAAAATGCATCTAATCTTATGCGTAGGTGTAAGGTAGGCTATAAGACAACCTGCATGTTCTTTTTTTATTTTTATTTGTTTAGCTCCGTTTGCGAGAGCCGCGAGCAGAATCAGCCTGCCTCAGCTCGTCAAAAATGCCCTTTACTGTGGTGGTAATAGTAGGCGAAATTAACTAACATTGTGATGCTTGAAGTGTTTTATATCTATGGATTTTATTATAGGCAAGACAAGCCAAGAGTTGATTTGAGAGACTAAATCGATTAAATATGCGGTTAACTCACTGTCGGCCGCTGGCCGCTTGGTCGTCACTTAAAAAAAATAAAACTTTAATTTAACAAACAAAAAAATGCTCTAAACATTTTTCTAAATTAACTTAATAAATAAACGAAACGAAATATATCTACTTTGACATTAAAAACAAAACAGAACTATTTTAATGGCTGCAACAATGTAAAAAAAACAAACAAACAAAAAAAAAACCCCGGCCTCCAGTCGGACTCGGGCCGAGAATTTTGATAAGCCTAGATTTGAGGCCCGTGCAGGGCTCTAGTTTTATTCTGTACACTGTCTATTATAAAACAGAAATGATATGCAGCTTTAGCACTGTGTACTTTTTTCACGTTGCAGAATGAAAAATAAAATCTGAAAACATGCCTGCACGTTTTTATTTTAGTGTCATTTTATAGATAAAGAACATATTAATTTGTATGTACATGCATCTTAAGGATACCTAATTGTGAGTGTGAGGTGGGGGCGGCACGATTGTGCTCTGCCTAGAGCGGCATTTGAGCTAGCGCCGGCCCTGTGTATTGTAAAACCATGGTATATTTTGTCATAGTACCGATGCTCTTTTTTATTATTTATTATGTGCTGCATAAATGATATATGAAAAACAAATTTTGTCCTTTTCTCTTTGCATCCCTTTATTTCTTTTTGACTCATTCTATGTCTAGCACCTGGCCTGCAAGATGGCACTGGAGCTGCTGACGCAGGAGTTTGGCATACCTATTGAGCGCCTCTATGTGACTTATTTTGGTGGTCATGCTGATGCTGGCCTGGAGCCTGACCTGGAGTGCAAGCAGATCTGGTTGGACTTGGGGTGAGTAAAAAATAGTACAAGGTGCAAAAACTATCAAGGTTTTTAATGTGAAATGGTAAGATATTTATCATTTGTCTCCACTCTGTCCCAGAATGGAGGAGAGCCGTATTTTGCCTGGCAGTATGAAAGATAATTTCTGGGAGATGGGGGACACTGGTCCATGTGGACCGTGCAGTGAGATCCACTATGATCGCATTGGAGGCAGAGATGCCGCCCACTTGGTCAACATGGATGACCCAAATGTGCTTGAAATCTGGAACCTGGTGTTCATACAATTTAACAGGTAAACTACTGCTCCTTTTACCAACTAACAATGGTAAACAATTTCTTAAAAGATTCATACATACTAGATATTATTTTTAGAGACACTTCTTATGTAATGAACTATTGCACCATTTACACATTTTATTTATCAGTATCAGCCTATATTGGATATTTAATTTTAAGTATATTAATTAATAAAAAAATCTAAAAAAAATGTTTTATTCTTTGAATGAATGGATGTTAAATGATTGTTTTTGTTTGAATTGTATCCATTTTATTGGTTCTCTTATACACAAAGATACTGTAAGGAATCACATATTGTTTTGAACACATGGCTTGGCCTTTCCATGAAGGGAATCGGAGACAGTGCTAAAGCCTCTGCCCAAGAAGAGTATTGACACAGGGATGGGACTGGAGCGCTTGGTGTCTGTACTGCAAAACAAGATGTCCAACTACGACACTGACCTGTTCATCCCTTACTTTGAAGCCATTCAGAAGGTACAATCATAGGAATGCATATTAAGCATTACCAAACTCTCTCTTTGCATGTAATTGAAAGAAGAAAAAAAAATTGGTTCTCAGGGCACAGGTGCCAGGGCATACACAGGAAAGGTTGGCGCAGAAGACATAGATGGTATTGACATGGCATACCGTGTCCTGGCTGATCATGCCCGAACCATCACTATTGCCTTGTCTGATGGTGGCAGACCTGACAACACAGGCAGAGGGTAAGATGCTGGTGTTATTGTTTGCCATGTACTTGATGTATACTCAATGCGTGTATATGTGACCCTGTTTTTGTGTTTGCAGCTATGTGCTGAGGAGAATTCTACGTCGTGCAGTGCGATACTCTCACGAGAAGCTGGGTGCACAGAGGGGCTTCTTCGCCTCCTTAGTAGATGTAGTGGTTGAGTCCCTGGTAAGGCCTCTACCCTCATAACCCGTTTGCTACTTAGACAGTTATTATTAGTGGCAGCTGATGCACTACTGAAATGCACTTTCATTAAATACAGTTTCAGTTCTATTTTAA